>NW_024964915.1:0-1558 GCF_019238085.1 Lagopus leucura
GTTCCGCCCTGACTGACGTTCCGCCCTGACTGACGTTCCGCCCTGATCACTCTTTGGTCTGTGGATGTATCAGTGTGACAGTTCACTTAAAAGCCAGTTATTCCCTAGCTAGTAATATGTTTTAAGTGTTCTGTTGCATTTCTTTAATAAAAGCAGTGGGATTGCAATGGTTTATTGATCATGTCTCTAAATATGTATATACACATTTCTAAATTATTGTTGGAAACCAGTCTGTTAAGTAGTGGAGTTCATTTTATTTAAATAATTTCACAATATTGTCTAAAATGAAAGTATCTTTAGTTTACTGGCTTTTTTATTTGTCTGAAATGACTAAGTTATAGCTTGGGTTGTCAAATCCCTTTGTTTCATTTACTGAAACGCGTAGGGCTCAGATGTTGGTGTGGCTCTTTGTGTATTTGAATTGTTTCTGTGCTTTGAAGAATAATACTAGGAAGCTGTGATATCAGAAATTGCTGTTTTGAGTGTTTGACTGAAATATATTGATAACAGGATTTCTATGTCATACACCATCAACTGAAAATTCTGATTGGGTAAGAACGTGTTGGAAGTGCTTTTGAAGTTTCGTAACCTAACCTGGTTTCATAACTAAATTTGTGAGTCTAGTTACAGTGAATTACCATAAACTTTATCATAAAGAAAGACTAAGCAATTTTTATTATAGAAGCTGTGACATACTCACTCTTTCATTGTTCACAGGAGACTCACTGATGACTGAAGAGTGTGTGACGCAGGCTGACAAGTGGCATAACATAAGGTTTGCATAAGACTAATTTTTTTACCATCTTAATCTACTGTATTCCAGGGTCACTCATCTGTTTCCTTAAGCTGCATTATTGTTAGATGTTGTATTGACCACAAGATCATGTAGTGCTGTTATGTTTTGATACTTTGTGCTGTATTTACTTAGGAAATAGCATCTTGTTTTGAAATCTTGGCTAGTTTTCTAGCTCTCATAGATTCAGAGGTACAGCATTAAAATCTATTTCAAGAATTTAAGATATATTAACTTAATTGAGATAGTTCAATACATTTATGATTATATTAAAATTCTATGATGTAGAGAGTGTATCAATCCATGCACACAATACATAAAATCACATAAAAATTACATAAAAATAATCAATGCAATACAAATATTGGGGTTATTTTAAGAATTCAGACAGTGAGTCCAGTCACAATATGCTCTAAATATCTTGTAACTTCAACCAGGGAAGAGCTCCACAAAGAATTTCAAAAGAAAAAGGTGCTATTTTAGTAGCTATCATAAGGAAGGGGAGAACAAGAAATGAGAGTGGCAATGAGGAACTCTTGTAGTTGGTGACAATTTAAAAAACAACTATATCAGAGCGTAATCCTCAACTGAATACATTCTCTTCAAATTGTAAGTGGTAAGATCAGACCCCTATTCTGAGAACAAGCATGAGAAATACTAGCCTAGAAATATTCGTTTTGGGAAGTTATTTTAAGTTTATAAAAAGAAGGTCATGCAATGAAGGTGCTTCAACCATATAACAATAATATCTGCTAATGTAGAAGC
>NW_024964916.1:0-15665 GCF_019238085.1 Lagopus leucura
AAGCTGCACAATTCAGCAGCAGGACTGACTTGGAGCCCAGATGCAATGCAAGATGTGTAAGCACACTATAGTGAGGCAGTTTATTCCCTTTGAGCTATTACAATTCTTGTCTTACCTTGTCTTCTTTTAAACAAACTTAGCAGTCTTCATCTCAACAGCCTCAAAGGCATATAAATTACTTATTCAGTAACCAGCATTCTGAATTAGATTAGACAATAAGAACAAAAATAAAAAAAGCAAAACAAAACGAGAACAAATCTATTTCAGTGAGTGTAAAATTCAAATGCATTTTAGGCAGTAACTACATTAAAGACTCTGTTAGCTCATTCCACTGTGAAAGTAAAAGTCACTTTGCAAATTGTCACAAATTTATATATCTGTCTGAGAAGCAAAATTACTTAGTGAACAAACCTGTAATAGAGCTGTTTTGCTTCTGTTTACCTTGTGTTCTCCAGCCCTAAAAGGCACTCAGGTTATTTTTTGATTTAGAGAAATACTCAGCTGACATGAATTTATGTGGCCTCACTCACTTTCAGTGGTGTGGGTGCATCTGAATCACGTGGTAAATGCGTAAGACCCCAGACACTGCTGAATTACGTGTGCCATTAACTTCCATAAAGGATGCTTGCTTTCTTCCGGAATAAAGACAAACTCGAGTCTACTAAAAAAGTAATTGAGGAGAAATTGGAAACGTTTTAGAAAAAGACATCAATTAAATAGAAAATCAACTCTTGGTTTAATGTGAAGTGAATGTTGCTACTCTCTAATAGCTGTTAGATACAAAAATAACAACTTGGGAAATAATCTTGGGAAGGAAGAAACTCTTGTTTTTTTTAAAGGCAGGTTAATGGGAAAGGGTAAGTTAATGGAGAAGCCTGTAAAGCCCCTGTCCTCACTGTGTCAACTCTACAGACTCCATAGAAGGACTGGCTGTCCAAATCTAGTACTTCACATTTCTTCCAATTATAGTTTCAAAGAAAGGTGAAAAACAGCAAGCAAATATTTTTAGGAACTAACTCCTGTGCTTTTGGGGGAGTAACGCTTATTTAATGTATCTATGTAAGTTTCCATTTCATTGAAAAGTATAGAAAAAAGTGAAGTTATCTGTGAAAGTGAGGATAAATGAAAGGATAATGGAATAAGTACTTGTTATAAATGTCTTTGCTAATGCAACATTGAGATGGGATTTACAGTTACATGCAGAATATAGGAATGCTTTCAAAGCTGTTCTCTTTGCTACCAACATGATTTAAGGTCATCTGAGATAAAACCCTCAGCTGATGAAAGTAAACATAGCTTCAGTGGTTCAGTGCTTTTTGAAATATGACAGTGAATTTCACAGGTGATTTGTATCAGTGCTCTCTACTGGCCTGACTGTAGTTCTTGCTTACTGTTGTTCTGAAATGAAGTATGGCAACATCTGAGAATCAAGATTGTGCTCACAAAGCCCCTTGGTCCTTGGCTTACTAAGTGGCATTGTTTTATTGGGTGTCTATCTTTCCAACTGACATCGTATATCTCAGTCAACCAAGACTTCCTGTGTTGGTAATTAGGAGCTTATTAAATAACTCATGTGAGAAGGAAAAATGCAGAAAAGGGGCTAAATAATGTCCATGCCTCACCACGCTAAAAACTGATTTCGTTGGTTGGTCTTTGGTTCACCTTGTTCCTCTGCAACTTGTACAGTAATTCTTTGTAATAGTAGGACCAAGTTTTTCTTTTCAGAATTATGTGAAAATAACATTATAAATTGTGAGACTTTTTTTTAGATTCCCTAGGTGAGTTTTCTTTTAATGAAGAAAAGCAGTGAATTTGAGATCAGAATCTTCAGACTGAATGTGGCTCCAAAGAGTACTGTTTTTGTATGCTGATTCAAAATCAAACTTTTGTTAAAAGAACAATAAATAAAATGAGTCATTTTGCAAACACAGGAATCAGCATTTATTTTTATTTTCTAGTGTGCCTGAAATCTAAGAAGACTAAAATAAATATTTATGCACTGAAGGTGCAAATTTTAAGCACTTTCTTTAAAAGTCTTCCAGTACAAAAAAGACAGGGACCTTTTGGAAAGAGTCCAGCGGAGGGCCACAAAGATGGTGAAGGGCCTGGAGCATCTCCCCTATGAAGAAAGGCTGAGTGAACTGGGTCTATTTAGCCTTGAGAAAAGAAGACTGAGAGGGGACCTGATCCAGGTCTATAAATATCTAAGGTGTGGGGGGCAGAGTGGCGAGGACAGACTGTTTTCAGCAGTGTGTGGAGACAGGACAAGGGGAAATGGCTGGAAACTGCAGCATAGGAAGTTCCGCACAAACATGCGCAAGAACTTCTTTATGGTGAGGGTGATGGAACACTGAAACAGGCTGCCCAGGGAGGTGGTGGAGTCTCCTTCTCTGGAGATGTTCAAGACCCACCTGGACACCTATTTGTGCGACCTGCTGTAGGGAACCTGCTTTGGCAGGGGGTTGCACTCGATCTCTGGAGGTCCCTTCCAACCCCTACGATTCTGTGATTCTGTGATTCTATGAAATACTTGGAGGGAAGAAATCTTCACAATCAGCTAAATTGGTCTTTAAAAGTTGTTTGTTATTTTCCCTTACATTTCCCTTTCCTTTTTTTTTTTTTTTTTTTTTTTTTTCTTCATGGAAATATTATTTGGATGCTTTTTAACAATGATTTTTCATAAGGGTGGAAAAAACAATTGAGATGTGTCAGGGTGTTGGACCTACCTTTATAGTAGTCTCTTCCTCTCCCCTCCCCTCCCCTCCCCTCCCCTCCCCTCCCCTCCGTTCCAACAACCCATTGTCTTCCAATTTCCATTCTCCACGAATGTGGTTTAACACTACTTATTCTGAATATATCTTTTCAAACAACCTGTCCAGATAAATTTGTCATCCTAATTTAACTTTGATTTCAAAGCAATGTCATTCTCAGTCCTGTTGTAGGTGAGGGCTGATACACTGAAAATCTGAGCTTTAGAAAGTAAAACTTCTCTGAAGAATTTCTATACTTTCTAAAAGGAAGCATCCCTATATTCAGAAGTCTGTTAATTCCCATTCCCGCTTACCCTTCGCATTTGTGAATCACAAACTTTTTCTCTAAAAGGTTGATTCAAAATCTTAGGGAAGTTGCTATTCATGACCTCTGTGTCTTCAAAGACACTGAATAAGTGTTATTTACTGGTGAATTGTTTCTTCCTTGTTACTACTGTAAGATGTTGTGAAGAATTACGGAGAACTGTGTTGATTTGAGCATGGATTTTTCAGATATCTTTTTTGAAGTTTAGTTAAATTGCAGTCATGAATGTCGTGTAAGATTTAAAAACAAATCAATTTCTGTCACACAGAAGAGTGGAGAACACATGCAATAGCAACAGCAGCAAAATAATCATTCTGATTTTTGATTAAAGAAATAATGGAAAGAAGATGAAAGAATGCATAGGTAACTAAAATGATACACAAGAATAAATGGGGAAAAAGATACAAACATTTTCAAAAGTAGATTAGCTCACTCTGTGAAACATCTGTTAAATTGTTTAAATTCAAAAAGAAAAGAGAAACAAACAGATTTTTTCTACTCATTTGCAATGG
Source organism: Lagopus leucura (assembly GCF_019238085.1). Taxonomy (NCBI): domain Eukaryota; kingdom Metazoa; phylum Chordata; class Aves; order Galliformes; family Phasianidae; genus Lagopus; species Lagopus leucura. The sequence goes on from NW_024964916.1 coordinate 3,588, forward strand.
CTTTGTATTTGTGCAGTGATTTCTTAAACATGGGAGTTTTATACAAGAGGTATATGAAGTTGATAAGAGCACAGCTAAAATTGTCCATTGCTCCTGAGACTCTGTACCTGAGAGCCCATTGGCTTTTTCTCAGTGCGAGATGAAGACTGAGCCAAGATGCAGGCAGAGCAGTGACAGGGCAGTCTGGCCATGGGCATAGAACTGAAGCTGAACTGAAGTGACAGCTATTTTCATCTGATATTAAAATAGCCCAAATTTTCCAGTGCTGTTACAGGTTGGCATGTCCTCTTTGGCATATAAAAGAACATGATGAAATTCTGGCCTAAACACATAGCAAATTTGATGATGAAATATCCTGAGGTAGATTAAAATGGAAAAGTCTGTTTTTAGAGTTGAGAAAAAGGAAATAAATGGATGTGGTATCAAGTACAGGTTTTTTTGTTGGTGGTGGTGGTGGTGGGTTTTTTTGGTCCAACTCAGAATTCTTCTAGAGATGTACGAAATAAATTTCTGAGGCCAGCCTCCCACAGCCACATTTTTAACAGTGCTTTTATGGAGAAGGACATTGCAGGCTGATCCTTATGCAAAACTAGGAGAGAAGGAATAATAAGAAATGAAGTCTTGACAGGCAGTGTAGAGTCAGGTAGAAGGAACAACCCACCCAAAGAGCAGCAGTAGTCACACCAAGAGGACAGAACTTTAGCAGTCAAACAAGATATCCAGTTCCAAATAAGAAGGAAATGTTTTTTGTAGTGCTATAGTACCTGATTTTTAACACTTTAAGAAGTTCTCTTTTTCTTGCAGTCTTAGAGGTTAAGAGCCAGAGTTTATAACTTTATATTTTCTGATTCATTATATATTAATTGTCCACTAACTTTTTTTTTTTCCAGCAAAATTATTTATGTATTTGAGACAGTGCATTTCCAATGCATCATAACTTGGGCAGTCTCAGAGGTATAAAACATGGGTGGATTAAGGCTGAAGATAAAGGCATTTGGAAATATCACCTTCAAGTCTGGATCCTCAGTATATAAAAGCCAGGAGAGCTTCTCCTATATTCACTGGCACTTGGATAACTAACTCATTCACAGGTCTCGCATTTTCTATGGATAGGCTTCAAAGTTCAGGTCAATGCCTAATTTCACACTTGCAGTGATATGCTACCGTATCCTTAACTCTAATTCCTTCCAAATGGAAAGAAGGATTATAGCAGGCAAACCAGTGAGAGTGTAAAAGAGATTACAAGGCACTTCCTCTTGCCTACCTTTACACTTATATACGCTTATATTTGCTGTCAGACAAATTGCTTCTTCATTTTTATATCTTTTATAAATTTATCTTATTGGAGTCCTGATCCACTGGCCAGTTGCCTTAATATAAAACCATATAGATGCCATACAGTTCTTTTAGTGTGTTTATAGAAAAATATTCAATTATATCTTTTTAAATAGACAGATATAAATCCCTCCCCACTGAAACTATAAAATGTCCCAGTAAATGTCACCACCAATGCTGGCCAGATGTGCTCAGCAACTGAAACTTGGGCCTCAGGAAAGGCCTTTATTTGGGAAGCTCCCAGAGGAAGCATTTACCAGGGAAATGCCTTTTCTAAATAGGAAAAAAAAAAACCCTTCTTTAGAAGCATTATTGCTTTCCTTTACTGATTAAATGGATTCCTTCTTTGGTGCCACACTAGAATTCAAGCCTGACTGATAAAGTAAATGCAATACATCTGTATGTGGGGAGGAAAGAGTAGTGGGAAGGAGGATAGAAGGAGAACAGGTAAACAAAATTCAATTTTACGAATACATTTATATATTGTATGTACACCTATATATACCAAATAGGAATAGAAAATGGAACAAGTTTTGCATTTTGTGGAGACTACAGGGAAAAAATCTTAACTGTATTAAACATCAAAATATAAATGAGGGTGAATTTGTAACGGTGCTGAATCTTAAGGAAATACATGCCACACAATGCCACCTTCTGGAAACCATAGGGTTTTTTGTGTCTCAGGAGCTAATACGGCCAGTATTTGTAACTGGAATCTAAATGGGATAAAGCTCTGACAGAGAGCATGCTCATTACTCTGAAGTTGAAGAGTCTGGACAGAGTTGATAAATCATGAAGGAGAGCCTGGTCAAAACTAGGAGCAAGTTACTCTATTTAGATACCCACCTGAACGTTTTGGATTCAGCCATTTTGATGCGGATAATATAGATGAATGGTAGATGACAATAAACCAGTGGCCCCTTTCTCACATGTAAGTAATAAAGCTATCTCTTGCCATAGTAAAAATTACCACCATAATCAGTGTAATCTATCTATTTGAGATCCTTCATCTGTATTTCAGACATGATCAGAGAAAATGCCATTATATCGACTTTAAGCGGTTTTGAGACTACAGTAGGTTTAAAAACCAAATATAAAATCTACAGACCTCCCTTTGAATTAGCAATGCTTTCCCATGAATGCTAGAAAATGCTCAGGTAAGATTGGTGTAATTTCTCCTGTTGGGTGCTGATAATTCTTGTTTGAGCCTACATGCAAGCAGAACACATCTCTCTGACATTGCGTTTTCAGTCTTTGTGGCTTCAAGAGATGAATAAGATCAGTAAGATCTAATCAAGCAAACACTTTGAATGCAAAAACAAACAAAAACTCCCATCAAATTATTTATACGCATATCTGGTCACATATCAGCATCCAACCTAACAAATATAATGGGATGAATATTCTTCAAATAGCTGAATGTTTGTGTGGTTGTTAATGAGTATAAGTCAGTAAAAGGGAGCCTAGAAGTGAGCTCATCACTTGTTCTCTGATTTCAGAATCATAGTCGAAGAATCCTTAGAGATGGAAGGGACTTTTAAATGTCATTTAGTCCAGCTCCCCTGTAGGAACAGGGACATGCACAGCTAGTTCAGATTGCCCTGGGCTTGAAGGGTTTATAAACTCTTCAGCTGTTGACTCATTCTATTTTTCTGTTTTACACCTCTCCAGACATCTCCCAAACAAATTATATTACAGCTTGCAAAGGAGTACAGATGTAAGCCAGCTATTGCTCCAGTGAGGCTGTTTCCTCCTCCCTTTTTATTAGTATAGTCATAATCAACAAAACAAATGAGGAAAATGCTTCATTGGATGTAATTTACATTTTCTGGGGGTGATGGGAGCAAGGATACAGACATGTGAAAAAATGTCACAGAGTGACTTTTTCTAGATACTTTTAAAATATCCCATTGAAACTCCTGTATCATTACAAAATATTTGTGTCTTCTTTTATGGTTTTGACATAATGAAACTAAAAATTTACTGAAATGCATCTCACAGAGATAAAGTGCTCAAGGGGTTGGGAAAATATTTTTATTGAGTTTGCACATAGAGAATACAAGAAAAATAGCACTGTGTTGAGGTGACTATTGATATGATACCTGATGTGAGGTAACTATTGTAGTGATACAAAATGCACTGAGCATTTGAAACCGTATGATTCAAATTGGTCTCCTCATCCTCCTCCTCTCTACATCTCCTCTCTAGATTCTGCTACTTTATTTTCTGTTAGCTAGTTCAGTTATTGATCATGATAGAAAAGAATCCATTTAAAAACTACTCATACAAGAAAAGCCTAAAAATCTGAGATTACTTTGTGCATTTATTCCAAGTTTATCCAGTGGGATTTCAAGAGCTTTCTGACATGCATTTTTATGAGCTGTTCCTCAAGAAAAAAGCATGAATGTGTGTTATCTGTCTTTGCAATATGCTGGTTGATCTTTGAAAACAAAACAAAATTAAATTGACAGAATTTATTTATGTAATTCTTTTTCTTTGGTAAGGGCAAGAATTTTTATAGAATATTTGTGTCAGTGACTTCTATAGGCCAAGACAGATTCTTGTGTCATGTGCTGAACAAGTATGTAAAGTTTATATTTGCATTAACATGCTCACCATCTAAATACACTGGTAGTCAAATATTAGCTGGGAGTTTACTACAGTTCTTTTTGAAAATGGAGTTCTATCTCATTGGATAGTGATGTGTTGACTGCTAGCTTCAGTCTTTAAGTATCTAAATTTATGAGAAGTGTAGCTGATCTTACCAATACAGAGAGAATAACCCAATCAAAGAAAAATCATCTGTAAATGTTTACTTCATGCATTAGTATGGAGATCCTAGGAAATGAACAGTGAGTGTAACATGTGTGCATGCAGTGAGTGATCACTACAGACCTTCCTCTGTATTGGTCAGCAGACATTTGCTATGCCATCAGAATACAGTTGTGTCTCAACTGCACTAGCTAAAGTCATGTCCATGGGGCATTTATTGCTTGTCTCTGAGAAAGGATGAATTAGCATGTGCAATTGTGAAGAATAAGTAAGACTCAGACTTGCTAGGGTGAGTCAGGAGGTTGACATCTCTTGGTAGCTCTTGCACAACGACATATCCCTTGGAACTGCAGGCTGACACACTTAAGTAACGTGACCTCTTGGGGAGCCAGTTGCTTTTCTGGAGAGATCCAAATGTCTGGGGAAATTTGCAGTAAAAGTCACGATGTAGGTTTTGGAATAGTGGGCAGGAAATCTCCTGAAACAAATCACAGCTGACAGATTTCCAATACCCATTGCTCTGGTCAAGCCCAAAATAGTCTCAACATGAAGTCTAAGTCCATAATTTGTCAAACGCAGTTTTTCTACAGGCTTGTATGATGTGGTTCATATTATGAAATCACTGATACTAATATGAGCCAGAAGTTTTGTGTAGAACAGAAAATAACATGCTGAAGGACAAGAAAGACAAAACCATTTATTTATTCACCTTTCCCTTAGGACTGCTAGTGGTTGAACACTGTTGGACCAAAATTCTCCAGCCAGCTTGCAAAGAGCAGTTGAAATGATATTATGGCTTCATTTCAGCAAAGCAATTGTAAGCTAAGACAACTGCTAAATTGCTAGCATCTACTGCATCAAGGTAAAGATCCATTCATTTCTATCATGCTGCTTACATAGCCACTTCAGCTCTTTTTTTTTTTTTCTTCCTGTTATTTATGCAAACTATTTTTTAATTCTCTGTAATTTTAACATGATGATTCTTGCAGACATACTGGAATACTTTCTTGATTGAAAATCTGTATCCATGTCATTCCATGATTGTCCCAGAACATCATCCACAGAAACGTTAGAATATAAATATATATATATATATAGCATATAAATAAACAGTGAGGAAAATTACAAACAAACAAATAAAAACTAAAAGTGGTAACTCCAATAGGAGAACACTGGGATATTCATGAAAGCTTTTTGTTGCTAATGTGTTGTAAAAGAGAAAGCCTTGCTACAAAGAGGAGGATATGTTTTTGATCACTACAGTCAGAAAAGAATTAATGGGATTCACTTACAAGAAATGTGATTCAAGTCAAAATGAAGGACGTTTTTATTTATCTATCAGTAGAAGATAAACTAGTGACCTTAGCAGTCATGAGATCCAAATTCCTAGTTTTGTGGCCTAACTTGAAGCAACAGCAACTTCTGCTGGGCAATAAAATAGGCGTCTGCACATAAAAGACTGCATCCAGCTTGTCCTGTGGATTTATTCCTGTGTTGTGAACCAGGTCTGCTAGCTCTCAGGCAGTTTAAAAAAATTTTTAATTAGAAAAAAGTTAATCGATTTATAGTTTTCTTTATTGTAGTGCAAAGGAATGAGGCATTGTTTTGGAAGGCATTAAGCATAAAGCTGTGAAATGTACTGAGATTCCTTTCATAATATTCATGGGGAAGAAAAAGACCTTTGTTTCTGTAACCCAAGGATTTTACAAGTCCAGTGACACAAAGTGCATGTAACATTTTTTTTACTGTGAGCCATCAGACTGTTGCATAACTTGTTGTGCAGCAGGTACACCTGCTCTTTGGAGAAGGGAAGATGTTAATGAGGTTTCAAACACTGATGCATGAATTCCTTCATTCATGTTGTCAGTGACCTACTTAGCATTCAGCAGAAAACTACTGTTTTCCAAATCTCAACGTATAAGGGTAAACAACAAGTTTTTCTCAAAGAGACGTGGAGAAAAGGTTAACATAAATAATTTGAATGAAATGCCAATGAAAAGACTGTTGGTATTCTTAGGAGAGATGTTTCTTTTGTAACACATCTCACAGCAGTGAGCCATCCAATCCCAGTTCAGAGCCAATCACCCGGCATATTAAAAATTGATTTCAGTCTAGCTAAGAAAGTAAAGGTACACATAAGTCATGTCTTCCATGTTCTTCTAATTGATAAAAACATTACATTATGTGTTCTTTAATTTTGGAATGCTAGCACCTTTGGGAAAGAAATGCAAGCTAATATCATCTATAAATCCACACTCTTTCTGTCTGATGCTATTAAGATAATGATCTACTATTTTCATGCAAATGTTATCTGAGGACATTAAATCTCTTAGCCAGACTTGCTTGTGATTTGCAATCCAATTGATTTTGGAAAAACAAATTTCTTAGTGTGGGGTGGGTTGGACGTGATGCATTCTCAGGAAGACTGCTTAGATCAGACAATTACTTTTTGAAAAAAAATTACGTGTTTCTCACGTGTGGAGGCAATCATACCTTTTCTTTTTCTATTGTCACATTTGAATAATGTCCAAATTGCTCTCCGGAGAATGCAAGGAGTTCTGTTCCTTCAAAATTTAGATTTTTATTAGATTGAAAACTGAGTCATGCTGAAAATAGGTGAGAAAGAAAAATTCCAACAGCTGCAAAACTAGCAATTTCACCTGCTTCATTCTCTGATCTCTGTTACTTATAAAGTGCTTTACTTAAACAGAGCTTTGAAGACCATGTGAAGCATAGTGAGCAAGCATAAAGGGAGTTTTCTTGAAAAAAGGAATGTAAAAAGTAAGAATATAGTTAAGCTGGCTATAAATATGAGCTCTGGGTCAAAAACTGAAAGTTATTCAGTCTTAATTCCACGTCAGACTTTTGGACTAATGTTCCTTGTTAATTAAGTCCATCTGGAATCCTGGAAACAGTTGGTAAGGAACACTGAGCAGAGGAATTTAGATCAGGTATACATTTGGGCATCAGAGGAAACACTGACACGGCCATCAGCTTCATGGGTCAGCAGTCCAGGGATACAGCCTGATCTAGGCTTCATGGCTTTCCGTTTTAGCCAGTTAGCTTGGTCATACCTCAAGAAAGGGAGTGAACTACAATACCCTCTAAGATTGTACATTGATGAGAAAACTCTACATGGTCAAGATCTATGAGCATCCTACAAAATAGTGTTTTCGGGTGTGTTAGCTTTTATAGCAAATGAAGGTATAGGGGGACTATGTCTTCCCCAGGAAGGCAGGTACTTCCATCAATGATCACGGAAGGTTTTGAGGTGCTAAGAATAATGGAAGCCCTTCTAGTTACTGCTGATGCATTCTGTTGACACATTTGTATTGCATTATGAAACCCACCACCACATTTGAAGCTGTGAAGTTACTAAAATATTTTTCTGTTCACTTGTCATTCCAAGTAGGATGTGAACTTCTCTTTTTAATGTAATTTCATACACCTTTTGGGCAGCACGTGCATGAAAATTGACCTATATTTTGTGTGGAATATTGTTATAAAATCCATATTAGAAATGGAACATAAAATTATACTAATAAGTACACAGAAGCCACATTTTTTTAGTTCCAGGGCCTTGTTTCAAGCCTGTTTTGTCTACCAGGTTGATTTTCAACATAGATCTTTTTAGAATCATTCAATGAAGATTCAGAGTTTAATTTTCATCTCACAGAATTCAAATAACTCCATTGCTCATTCCTGTTCTTATATCCAAGCAGATGACTTACGAATTAGGCCCAGGCCTGGGTTATTATCTCGTTAGAGTTGCAATCTGAAGTCACAATTGGATTCTCCAGTTTCAGCTGTGACATCTGTGAGTACCAGACACAAAATGATGAAATGTATTGAATACTCTCCCTTTGAGAATCTCCTTTCTTTTATTCATAAGACTGGAACACGTTGTTAAATCTTGACCAGAGCAATTCTAGGCCAAAATCTTTGTTGGTTTTTTATTATTTTTAATTTTTTTTCTACAGTTTTCTTTTTCTTTTTTTTTTTAAACACTTATTTCAAACTAAGTAATTGTTGCTAAAATCAGAAAGTTAGAAATGTTGTATCAGTAATTGAGAGGGAGAAAAAGCTGTTCCTGTTGGGAACCTCATCTCTTCATCCCCAAGCTGTGTGAGAAAAATCATCTCTCGCTTCTGAGAAAGCTCTGGATGAGTAACTTAGATTTTATCTCTAATGTTTAGCTAACTAAATTTTTGTGGGATATAGAAAATCCTTAGTGTCCAGGTCCACAGAAGTGTACAGATACTTAACTTCAACTGAATCTAAAGGATTTATGCATATAAATTTCAGACTCTTTGGGTTTGTTTCTGTTCCCATGTAAACTTTAAGGAAGAAACCTCTTAGTTCTTGCTAGCATGCAATAATCATATATTGGAAATGAAAGACTTGAGTAGAAGAATCAACAAGGTTTGTGGGTTTGTGTACAAATGTAAGGCTTAATACTATACAACTTCTTGATTAAAGAAAAAAAAGGAAAATTCACTTGGACCTGAGTAATATTTCCAAATATTGGAGATGAAATTAATTTGTGCATGCTTGTATTACCTAAATCTTCCTGTATCTTATATTTGCTTATGTTCGTAAATCTTCAGCAAAAATAGAGATCCAGTGATTTACTGAATGGCTTCAATTTCCAGGCCCTTTTTTCCTGCTTTCTGAGGAAGCTTTTGCATAGTGCAGTAGGACTGCAATTGCTCTGTCACTGCAGAAATGTACTCTTACTAAAGAAAGAATGTAATTATCCTCCTCTTCCCAGCTCGTCCTTCTTGGTGCAGCATTTGAAAGGTTTGTGTCAGAACACTGTGTGTAATCATGCACGATCAATTTCTGTCTATCTTTAGGTTGTGGCATAGCACCTATGTTGTATTACCAAATAACTTTGATGAGATATTTTATAATTCACATATCTGCAGCAGTGTATACCAGACTCAAAAGAATCAGCAGAGAAAATGAAATACTCCAACATTCAGTCAAGCTGCATAGAAAGCAAATATTTACAGAAAGTTGGAAGGGTTTGGGTTAAGAATAAATGATAGGAAGAGGAAAACCACTAAACCCACACGTTTAAAATATGGTGAGATTTTAAGAACATGGCACTATTTCTTATTCTGTTTTTATCCATGTACATGTGCATACATGCGTATGCGTGTATATAGGTGAGTGTGTGTGAATGGGGAAAACAGGCAGATGGAAATAATCTTTGCTATTTAGAAAAGTGACTTTGTCCTCCAAAGAAAAACATGAAAGATTCTAGAAACTATTTTTCTGACTTTCTTCATGGTAGATTTAAAACACTAGACAACTTTTTCCACGGAAAATAATTTTTCTTCTGTAATTTGGTGTCCGGGACACTTAGGAGACAAATCTTATAAGCAGACAAATCTTTTAGGGGAGAAGTGTAGATGTAGAAATTACACTTGGAGTAGTACTGGAAAGTGGTCTGGAATTAACCTTCCTTTTTTCCAAGGGGCTAATATACAGATCCTGTTTGGAAAGTACGTGATTTTGATTGAACATTTTCAGCCCTACCAATACCTTTTGACATGGAAAATTCTTAGTTCATATAAGCTGCTTCTGAAATCTGCACAAAGGAATACAATAAGCAAACATATTCGTTCTCCTGTCCCTTGCGAAGAAAAAAAAAAATAAATGGTAATTCTCAGTTCTTTTAATTCAAAACATTATTGCAATTCAAGTACAAGAATAGGATTTTAGTAAGAGTGATGCTGTGGTGTCCTACATTTATTCTCTTCCATATATGGCTGTTTCAAATTTAGCCAACTTGCTGTAACTGGTACTGCTTCAAACTTACTCTACTATCTGAAAATCAAGCTGTTTTGTTCTGCGTTCTGTATCATCATCAGTAATAAAGAATACGAAATTAGAGTTCTACTGGCAATTTTGCTGATGAATGATGCACGAGACAATGTGTTTCATTCTTCAGTCTGTGTTCTGGGAAATTATTCAGAGGAAAAAAATATTGAAGGCAAAAAAAAAAATAGAATAGACTTTTTGGTAATTTAAATGCTAAATAATTAATTTAGCTAGTTAAGAAATATTCGGTGGTGATTATTCTTAAATATTGTATTTATAGAGCACATTTTCTCACAAACTCTATCAAAATGCTTACCAGCAGTTAGGAGATACTAACATGACATAATGTGAAACTAAGCGTAATTTTTAAATAATAATTGTTTTAAACATATGGCTGTATAGTAAATGTTCACCAACATATATATTTTACCAAAGATGGAAAAATAGATCAGAAAAGGATATATATCTTCTCTATAGAGGATCATAAAATATAGTGCATATATCTTGAAGTATGGTGTAGGTATCCCATGCTGATTCTTCTGGTTTATTTTTCCTGTGATCTGGAGTGGTAGCCTGTTACTCCTTCACAGGCATCATATAAATCAGAGTGGTCTTTCAAGAGTGAGTATCAGAGATGATTTCCTTCTCTCTGTACTGTCTTGGCTTTGTGTTTTCGCCTGGGAGCCATCATACCCAGAAGACCACTCACATATTTATAACTCAGTAAATTGATTCATTCAGGAACCTGAGGTGTTATGTGGGAGGGAGCATGAGCACTGACAAAAGGAACCTAGGTTCAAGAGCTGTGCAGAAAGCACAGTTGGCTTCTGGATTGGCCTTCAGAAGCCAGAAAAACATATGCAGTAACACTCATACGTGTGGCCACAAGAGAATGATATTTCCACATGCTACCTTCATCTGCTTATGCGTTAATTTTCTTTCTTTTGTGAACTGTTTATTCTTGACTATTAAAACCATAGCATCTTCAATTTACCTCTATTCCATTTTATGTTTCCTCTTTTTTTTTTTCTTTTTGTCCTTATCATGAAATGTCTTCAAGATTCAGTACAAAACAACAAAGAGAAATCAAAAAGACCTACTTTTCATTATGTTTGCTGATTTAGAGAGAATGTCTTTAAAAATAAACACTGTTTGTTAATTGAAATAAATCAGGAACATTGCAACTGTTAAAAATCAGCAGTCAGGGTTTCTGCTGGTTCCTATCATACCCAACTGGGGCCAGACTCCCAGGAAGAAAGGTCAATGGTCAGGGTCTTTGTCAAAGGGCTGAAATTCTAAGGGCTCTGTATTGTAACTGTGAATAGCTCACCTTTCTTTCTATAGTACTGATGGTTTCCATTTCCAGCTGTCTTCCCTGTAGAGATGAGGCAGCTATTTGTGAAGCCATTGCTTGAAATTACTGCCTCAAATGTATGGATAAACCAGCACTTGATTGTGCTTAAAATCTGAACTCTAGTTGGTTCAGCAGCTGCTATACAAGTAAATTAGTTTTTCAGTGGCAGAAATGAGGTCAGTGGGGGAGCAGAGAGGGAGGCCACAACAGATGTGTCATCATGTGTTGTCATTAAAATTGGTTATATATGGGGAATAGAGATGAGACAGATGAATGAGCTGAAATGCTAACATTAAAAAAAAGAGATATGCACACAAGTCCTGTTTGTATTATAGAACAGTCAGCATCTCTGATTTCTAAATGATGTCAAGGCATATAATCAAGTAGTTGACCATTGCTTCTTACCTTCATTCTTAGCAAGGTGTATTTGGATATGTATTTTGCAAAAATTCATGAGAAATAATTTATCTGTGCAAGGCAACACACAGAGTGATATTATTTGATAACACTGAATGAAACAAAGCAATTAAATATAACACACATACATATGTGAAATACTGCAATGATTCTTTAGCTATTGTATCCGCTCAGATGAATTGGAAGGGAGGACTGACAGCTAATGAGTGTACATGTAGTTTTGTGTATTAGAGTGCAGAACTGGTTTTATAAAGGACTGTATTCCTCCTCAGCAAGTATGTCACAAACCTGTCTAAAATAGACGTCTTTAAAAATCTTGAGAAAGTTGAGCTTAATATCCCATAGTTTTTTGTCCATTCAGAGTTAGCATG
>NW_024964917.1:0-28181 GCF_019238085.1 Lagopus leucura
CCCCTTCCCAAGTCATCTCAGCCAAAAAAAATAAAAATAAAAAAAAATCCACAAACCAGAAAAAAAAACACCAACACAACACACAACAAAAAAACAACCAAACCAAAAAAAAAACAAAACAAACACAAACACAGAACAGCTTTCTCACCCATGCTAATGCGCTGCGGAGCTCCAGCTGGTGCTGCGGAGGGTCACAGTGGCAGGCAGACTGGGCAAATGAAGCTGGGCACACCAAAAGCAGTGACCAAAGTGTCAGCTTCCCTGCTTACAGGGTACTGGAAACTGTGCTTTATTTACTACAACTTCAGGTCTCATTGCAACTATGTATTGTACTGCATTTATTGTGGTGAGTCATCGTGGGAGCTTGGCTCTCCTCAAGATTGACTGTGCCCATGGTGATGCAGAGGTGCTTTTGTGGGCAGTTTCTCTCTATACCCTTTCTCATCACTACTTTTCTTTTCTTGCTCATTTGATACTCACTCTCCCTTAAGTTCATGTTTTCTTTTTTGCCAACTCCAAACATCTACTGCTATGGATTGCCTTAAAGTAACAAACTGTATTTCACATTGAGGCTTACTCTTTCTCTGGGCATCCTCTTTTTTTACGATAGAGCTTCATTACATTAACCTTCTTAAACACTAGTACACTACTCAAGTGCTTCCCCTCTCTTATGTCAGTGTCTCCCTCTATTTGTGCTCCCCCAGTTCCCACCACGAGTTCACCGAGATGTGGAGATACAATTCCTCGAAGTCATTACAACAATATCGAGATATTTTTACTTTATTATTGCTGCTTGCCGTTGTCCTGTAGCATCTTCTACCGCGAGTCAGTTCGCCCGGCCCCCCGGCTCCGGCCCGGCCCCCCGGCTCGTGTCGCGTCCTGCTCTCGCCTCCGATCCAGCCCCTCGCCCCTCCGACTAGTTCCGCTCAGAGCGCGCTCAGTGCCGGCCTCCGGAGCATCCCCACCATTGCCGTTGTCCAGGAGCCCGCTCGGAGCCCGCCCAGCCTCCGCCCCGCCTCCGTCCCTGCCCATCCTACCAGCTCCGCCGCAGCTCGGTCCATAGATGTCGTTTGCCGCCTTCCTCTTGGAGCACACAGATTCTTCTCACACGCTGAGGCACACACCTGTTGCGCCCGAGTGTCTTATATAGCTGTTCCCGCCGCCCGCCAGCCAATAGGAGCCCGGAACGCCTCTCGCTTTTCCCGCCGTTTTTGCTTCCCGCCGCTTTTGCTTCCCGCCTCATCGTTCGCGCCCTTTCTTGCTGAAGGCGACCGGGGCGGGGTCACCTGAAGGTCACGGCCGGGGTTACCTGAGTGCACGGGCTCCTCGCAGGTACTGCCCATCTCCTCAGGGCAGAGCCGCCTCACAGGTGGCCCCACCAAGCACAGCGCTCTGGCAGAGCTGCGTGTGGGGCACTCATTTCTTCAATTTCAGTGTTTGTTTCTTTTAACAGTCATATAAACGTTATGTGTTCTTCCACAAACGTAATAAAAAAGCATATATATATATATATATATGTAGGAGGCATTACTTGAGAAGCAGCCCTGTAATATTTACAGAGAATTAAACTATGGACTTAAAATATTACTATTCTAAAATTACTAAGCGTTCTGAGCATACCCTCCTGTGGTTCAAAAGTCTTCCTGTGTTATTTGTTGTAAAATAAACTTCAGGGGGATACCTGTAAAAGACCACTTCTGGATGGATTTTTATCTCAAGCACTATTTGTGCTTATGACTTATCTTAAATAAGTTGCATTGTAGACACTGCCCTGGATGTTTTCAGCATCCATGTCCCCAACCAGAAAGACGTATTTTCATCAAGGCTGATTGTTGACCCCTGGTGACATCTGTGACTACCACATGCAATCTGCCAGAAACTGGAAGTTGCTTGTGGTATTTCAGGCACTGCAATGATTGTCTCTTCTTAGAGTACAGTTCCCATCTCAAAAGGATGTATTTCTTCTTCTTTGAAATGCACTTTATTAATCTAATCCATCTCCTCTTATCCCATCTTTTCTCAGGCTTCACTGTCTCCTGGCTTGCTGTTTACAGAGGACTGAATTCTGTCTGTACTTTTTTGAAGGAGCAACAGTGATTTCGACTGAAAGGCATCTGATCACAACAGCAGTTTTGCGTTCTTTGCTGCTGCTTTGCCACTGTTCACTCTACTGCTATTCCTCTGTATTTTGAAATATGATTCACTCAATGATATTATTTCTATTAATACAAATTCATTTCAAGAAGGCATGTGCTTAATTGCATATTGCCTAGAAGCTGGAAAAGAGCGAATCAGAAACTGTCAAGCAAAGCTTGTGATTTCATTATTTATCCTTCTTGTAAGCGTGTCCCACCAGACAACATGGAAATGATACTGCCAACACTATGGTCCAACCTGGCCAAAAACTATGTAATCTATCCATGTATTGGAGGTATAATAGGCCACAGTCTAGGCAACATAGTTACGAGACTCCTGCTTACTAGAAGGCAACATTTTCTTAAGAAGCATCCGGGGCACTAAGAGTGCTGAAACCCTTTTGAAAAGAACCACACTAGAACGCCAGTAACTGCTTGTGTGGCTCAATTAAATATGCTGCAGGAAGCTGGTAAGATTACCCTGCTTTAGCTGAGCACAACAGATACAGTCAGCAGCAGTGGTGCAGGTTAGAGGCATTGCCTCTGCACATTTGTGTTATCTTCATGTCCAAATGCATTCCTGTTTCTCAGAAAGAGCTGGAGACAGTTTGTTCTGTTTGTGTGTGTTCCTTGTTATCCTTCACCATTTAAAAAGTCCTAAGAACAGAGTTCTGAGTTTTGTTCACACAAACAATTGAATCATGGATTATCGTAGAGTTAATAGGTATACCATTTCTGGTCACTAGGTGGAGGTAGGTAACCAAAATGAGGACGAATTGCACGCAACTTTTACCTTTAACACTGTCGTCCTTTGGACTGCAAGGAATCTATTTTATCCTTAGAAATACTTCTCATACCGGCTTGCTTGAGAACAGCACGACATCAGTATTTGCCAAACCATAGGTCTGTATCAAGCAAAACTTATTCACTGCGGTCTGTTTTAAAATAGATATCTATATACATGATATACATACATATATATATATATACATATGGTAACAGTTCGCATAATTTAATCTGAGGTACATTTTATTAGCAGTAATTCACTTCTACATTTAGACAAAGAAGAACATCATTTAGGTCATGTATGTTTATACACGTTTGCAGAAAATTAATACATGATGTAAGGAGAGAAGAGTGATTTAAGAATATTTATTTAATGCCTACTAGACCTGGAATCAAGTACAAGAATTGTTACGTACTCCTTTCTTTTCAGTAAGATCCCATTTCATCTTTATAATTCATGCTACAGCTACTTGTTGCTTAGTTGTTGAAAGGATCAGTTTCTAGGGAGAGTGCAAACAGTCAGAGAAGGAACTCCTTCAAGCACTGAAGACGGTTACAAGGATGTATTTTAGCCTAGGACTCCTCTGTGCAGACCTGTATGGCTGTGATAGTGAAGGAAGACTTGCTGCTGAAGCTTTTTGCTTCCTATGAGACAGATGAGAGCTACAGAGTTGCATTCTGAGCTTCTTGGGAAATACAGATTTTAATTTTCTGATACTGTTCATGAAACTCACAGGCCTCTTTTCTTTAGCTGAAATGACTGGTTAGTAAACATCCTGCCCTTTCAGAAACAGTGCTGAATATACACTGATGGACTAGATGTATGCATATTTCTACCATGTTCTTGCTATAAATGGAGATAAGCAGGACTGTGTACTGGTTGCAGAGCCAGGTTTGTTGCATTGATCAGCGCAGCTTGTAAATGCAGTACTGGCAGCACTGTGGTGTGTCATACAGACAACTGACATTGGAAGATGTGCCCCCTTAAAGAGGTAAAGTTGGCTGGTGCTGCTGCAGAGTGTTGTTGGCAAATGAGAGAGGACAGGATGCAGTGGCATATAAACAGGACTACTGTATTAGGTGAAACTACACATCTGCCTTGCTATGTAGCTCACATCCTGTGTGTGTATGCAATGGTCATTTTGGACAAGATTATAACAGCATGGCTAGTATACTCTTATACTAGCATAAGATAATTCCTCTTGAACATGACAGATTGTGGGTTTTGATGAAGATGTATACACATGTGGTCATGACCAATCTCTTCCATTCTTTCTAGTGTTCCATTTTTTAATCTTTTCTTAGTCCTTTTAGCTTTCACAGCATCCTATGGCAGTGAAGTCTATAATTGACTGATTGCTGTATGGAGAACCTCCACATTGTTTGCTTTCTTCTGATTATCCTTCAGATCTCATATTATAAGAAATCATAATATGTTTTTTCCCATTCCCAGTCTTCATCACATTCATTATTTTTTATGTCTCAGTCACATTCTTTTTTCAGATGCACAGTTCAATGTGGGGAAAGAGGAGGGATGGAGATCGTACCATCAGCAGGGTTCAGTCATACATTTTTGAAAGTGATTTAATATGCATCTGCTTGATGAGGTGATGTTCATTGGAGATGCTTGTTCTCTGTGTTCTGAAGGACATAAAGTTGCTTACTCTCTTCTCATGTTATAAAAGGTAGTTTGCACTCAGGCTGAATCAGTCTTTGATTAGTAATATATTGCTGCCCAAATTTGAAACTCAGAATGACAAACTTTTTGAGCCCTATTTCTCACAATGATGTGTAGAGTGCTGCTGCCAAGCAGAACAATTTGCAAGTGCCCAGAGTCTTCCTGGGGAGAGGATTTGTCTGCTCATCCTCCTTTGTGAGACTTAAGGCCTTCTTCTGCTCCCTTATGACCAGTATATCCAGAGAATTTATCTCAGTAGCTAGCACCATCTGCCTAGGATCTCTTGAAGATCTCTGGATGTTGAAATTTTTTTTTCTCTTAGGGTTTGTCTTTGAAATTCATTTTTAATTCCTTGTTTGTTGGTGCAGGAGAGTCAGTTCAGCTAATAAGTTTTACTCAAGGGTTTATTATCTACAATAGTCTACCTCTCTCTTTACTCCTCCAACTTTTGTTTGATGCTTTCATTTGACTCTTTCTTCCCTTTTTGTTACATCTTTGTCATTCCTCAGCATCCTGTAAGTGAAGTAGGACAATTCCATCCACACAGTAAAAGCACATGTACAGAGGGAGCATAGAATCATGGAATCATCTAGGTAAGAAAAGACCTTTAAGATCACCAAGTCCAGCCATCAAACTGACCTATGAAGACCCATCACTAAACCATGTCCCTTCATTCCACATCTTCATATCTCTGTGTCTTCAGCCTGGTGCTGCAGAAACTCTAATGCTTGGTAGGAGAAACACTGACAGTAATGCATTGCTTTCATTCCAATAGGAAGGATGTTCATCATACATCTGGTGTAATGTCTCAGAGGATTTGGCTGAGATATTTTACTGATTGCAGTGTGTTCACAAGGCTTCCTTCACAGTGCTGGAACAGTCCACCTGTCACAGTGATGAAACAACGCATGTTTGTTTAGTTCTTGGCAACTGGAATCCTATCAGGATTCTTGAACTTGAAAACTACGATTTTTTCAGTTTAAAAAAAAAAGGTTTTCTTGAAGAATGTGGATTGACTGAACTCTTCTAGTAGGACTTAGTTAGCTGGGAAAAATTTACCACTACAAATAATCAACAACTGCAAAGCATATGAGTCTACTGAAATGTAAATGAACTCATTATCGATTTCTACGAGCTTCTATTTAATATTTGAAAGAAAAAATGACCCACATATAACAGTACAAGAATGAATTGCATAATTATGTTTGTTAACTAGCTCCTCTCTGCAAAGCTATCTGAGGTCCAGATATTTGCAGTGTCTTGAAAAAAAGTCCTGCAAAGAGTAAAATATGTTAATACTCAGCAGCGATGTAGACTCTCCACTGCTGTCTCCCAGGTGGAAATCCTTTGGAGCTACCAAAGGATACAAAGCATAGACTTTTATGACTGTAAGCATGGTCTTCATGCCAAATATGATGACCATGTTTACAGTCATAAAAGAATAAATAATCACTAGGATACTCTGAGCATTACTGAGGCATAGGCAAAAATTATTGAACTTCTCAATTCCATGAGCTCATTTATTTCCTTTTTTTATATCACTTTCTCTATTTCTGTGGCTGTTAATAAAGTAAATAAATGCTAGAACCTGTAAAAGTACATCTAGTATATTTTGCATATTTCAAGACTCTCTGCCAGAAAGTATTTTTGTTGCTATGTGTGAATTCCAGACTAATCCAAGAATGGACTCCACAGAGGAAAGTCTTTGGAGGCTTTACTGTGTGAGGCTTGAGATTCAACCAAAGTCAGCTAGCACGTCATCACTGTTGTCAATAGCTCTGTGCAGAATTTCTAGTGTACCCGGCTTTTCTCATTTAACATAGTATGGGATTAGACAAACACACAAGAAATTCTACACAGGGCTATATAGTGCTCTGTTTTAACTGTATTTTCTAAGTTATTTAAGAAACTGTAGCTGTGTCAAAACACAGTAGATACCAGGATGTCCTCTTTAGTTGCAAGAAGCAAGTGTAGTGCAAAGGGAGACCAAGGAAAAAGCTGGGGAGGGAGAGGAAAACCAAAAATGGAAAAAATAATATCATTGTTTTCAATCAGAGCAATATTTGAAAAGAAATGCCATGGAAAAACATTCTACTAGATTTTGTCTTAACATTTTGATGTTTATTTTAGAGTAAACATTCAGTAATCATTTTCTTTCTGTCTTGGCATCAAGTTATTGCCCTTACTTTTTTTTTTTACTTTTTTTTACTGGAGCATTGCACTCTTGACAGGATCCAGCATTTTCCATCAAACTTAGCTCAATCACAAACTTTTCTTTTGTTGCTTTCCTTTCTATCTCAGTAGTTATTCCCAGTCATGCCTGATCAAAAATTTGCCTTCATATTAAAATTTCAGCATCTTAAAACATTGTTTCTTGTCCTTTTAAGACTACTTTATTACTTTCATATGTAGTGTATACATTACAGTTTTGTATGTTTTATATATTAGATGTAGATTGAGTATACTTTGTTACTCATATTTTCCCATTTGCCTTTTCTTGAAAACTTACATAAATTTGCTTAGGTAAGAATTTTAAGACATTTTTGAGAGATAGACATAATGTCAGTGCCTTCATTTTTATTTAACTTGTTAGCTAGTTTTGCTAATTGCTTCATGTTTTTAACAAGAGACTGTACTTTGTTCTTGTACTAGCAGCTGTCCTGTTGACCTTTTTCTTGTTTGGCTGTACTTCAGCTTTGCATTTGTATTTTCTGTAAAATTCCACTTGCTATTTGTCTTCTGATATTTATGTGAGGATATTTCTGCTCCTTTGAGGGCATATGAGCTTCCTTGAGGGCCCAATTAACATTTTTTTCTTGAACTGTAGGTTAGGTTGGCATATGAACATTGCCACTAGATTTCTGTAAATCATTTCACTTTCCATTCTTATTAATATAGCAAAAAAAATGAGTCCTGTATGATTTCTAAAACAAAAGTCTAATACTTCAAAATGCAAATTTTGGGAGGGATAGTACACTCTACATACCCAGAACAGTACATCTCTGGTATCTGTGTTGGAACCCAGATCTTGTGAATTCCAGTTCCTGGATCTTCTGCTGAATCAACTGGTGAAATAAGGCAGAACTTTTATTTTTCTGTCCCAGTTACCTTGTGTAAAATTTGAGCAGAATGTTTATGTGAAATGGAAAGGTTAGGTGCTATCTCTATCTATAAAAGCTCTGTCCAACACAGAGGAGAGAAAAGGCAGAAAAAAATGCCAGTAAAAAAATGATGATTTTGCTGATTTTGCTCAATAATTCACATTTCTTGTTTACCTACAGTCTAATTCACAGTTACAAAAAGTCACAGGGGCATGTGCCAGTGGGAATAGGAAAAAAGAAAATTAAAATCAGGAAATCATACAGTTATGAGATGTCTTTTTTGTCAGCAAAAACTGAAAGACAGAGTGTATAGCTAAACCTTCAAGGATATTTTACACATAGTGAAAGAGAGGTCCATTTAACAGTCGGTTGTTAGAGTTAGGGTATTATGGTCAGGTTTATGTTGGACATGATGATCTTTAGGGTTTTTTCCAACCTGAACAATTCTATGATCCTATGATTCCAGGCTTTGAGGAATATATAGACAAAACTAGAAAGACAGTACAACACAATTTAAAATATTAAAGAGGTATAAAGAAAGAGAGAAAGCAATGGAGAATGCAAAGGATTTTAAAACAGCATTGTTTACATTCAGTGAAATTGTGACCTACCCCAGATTGCCATCATTTTTTTTCTCGGCAACCAGCTGCCAAATAATCCACTGCTTTCATTGAGAAATGTCTGATCTCATTTTTTATCTGCTTACAGAGGAAAAATGTCCACAGTAATTTGTAAATGTTATTTCTTCTTATTATTTATTTATAAATCTTTGAAGTACTTGTAGTAAAAAAATGCACATTTCTAGATGGGAAGGAAAATGGAATATTCATACAGTACCTGCAATTAAAGTCTGAAGTACCTACCCCTTAAAGCACAGACTTCATAAATAAATTTATAGACCATATTATGAGTGCATGTTGAGGTGAGTGGGGAGTTCTTGAGAAACTAATTACTATTCTATATCCTAAAGGTGTCTTATCCAATTTACCAGCATTAATAATTCTGCTTATGAGTCATATTAAATTTAAGACTTTGCAGCAATTTACCTCATATTAAAAAGAGAAAGAGGGAATATTCTTCTGTTCGATAAAATACATGCCAGTTTTAGAAAAATTCCCTCAACAGCATAATCAATACTATAATCAATAATAGCTAATTTCTTTCTTTGATCATAAAAAAGAAAAAAGTAATTAAAATCCCAAGTGAATAATATCACTCGCCTTTACCTCGCTCTTAGTTTTTTCAATGGCAAAATGTGTTCCAATTAATCTTAAATTGTAGTTTTGAAAAGGATAATTTTTTTAATCTGTGTGCATGCACATATGCCTGTCTGGGCACGGAGGTGATGGGAAGTGTATCCTTAGGCCCTGGGAATCAAGTCTCTCTCCAGAGTCTAGCTGTTGTCTGTTTTTAGAAGAGAAAACATAAGCTCAACAGAGGGAATTTCAGACAAACTCAGCCTGTTGTCTTCTGCATTTCTTGTGCACTGCAGAGATGGTCACTGAGATTTAGCATCAAGCATACATTTCTGTAGCTTTTTCCTTATCACAAATGATTCATCCAGTGACTTAATGGAATATAAATTAGATTTCCCTTTGAATAGATAATTCAAATCTGTTCAAAACCAGCATTTTTCGACATCAGCTTCAGAAGTGGCCTCTTGCAAGTTAACAAGTTAAGTACAATAACTGTGTCTAATCTATTAGAATATTTTAATACTTTTCCCGTAACATAGAGATCTGTGAGTATGTAGTTACAAAGTCATTTCTGGGACAGTTCTGTTAGTCAGCTAGGCAACAACTAAGACTTCATAAGATAAAACACTGCATTTTAAAAATGTTTATTGTTTACTTATCCCATTTTTACCTAAAAACTGTGAGGGACACTTTCTTATTCACTTTTTAGCATATTTCATTTTACTTGAAGTAAATATATTATATTTATATATAATACATTATACATATATCATATTATATATAATATATTAGATTAGATTTACTTGAAGTAAATATATTATAATAAGACCACCACTTCTCTCAAAATCTATAACAAAATGGAGCGAAGCATTTTATAATACAAATTCATATATTTAGAGATAAGCAACAATAATTTTTGTTCTTGCTTTGGCAATAAGAATTGAAAATATGAGAATTTTAATTATACTAAACAATACCAGGATGTTTGTAAGCCATGAGTATGACGAAGCATTATAAAGGCCAATATGAGCCTAATGTAACAGATAAGGTAGTAGGAAGAAATGATGCTCAGTTTTTCCTCTGGAGGTTTGTCATTACTGGAGCTGCAGGGTCCCAGGCTTGCAGGTTTCCTTACCTGCAAGTCAATGTTAACTGTAACACCCTATCGATGCTTTGCCCTCTTTCTTTGCTACATCTGCTCAGTATTACATTTGTCATGAATATAACTTACTTTTGCAAACATAATGTACTATGTATACTGGTGATCAGGCTGCATACTGATGTGTCCAGAAAAATGAGTCTGAGCCATGTCTTCCTTCCATATACATTTAACAGTTTCTTATGCACAATAATTTATTCAGCATGGTATGACAAAAAATCTGAAAATTATTTTTTTGCTTGGAAATGCATTTATCCATACACTAAATACATATGCAAGTTGCAGTCATCAACAAGGCTGTGTCCAGTTCATGCTATGGTTCTTTTGAGATGATGTTCTGATACTTCTTGATCTGCATCTTCTCATTAATGAGTACATGGGATCCTCCCCAGTCCTCTGATGGACTAGACACTCAATTCATTAAAGTGATAGTTAGCTCTAACACTCTCAAATACCACATTGTTTCTGATGGACAAGTAAAATACATATTTAGGCTTTTA
This sequence comes from Lagopus leucura, assembly GCF_019238085.1. Classification (NCBI taxonomy): domain Eukaryota; kingdom Metazoa; phylum Chordata; class Aves; order Galliformes; family Phasianidae; genus Lagopus; species Lagopus leucura. The sequence continues at coordinate 10,556 of NW_024964917.1, forward strand.
ACTTTCCATGTGGGTATGGTAATACCTTGACCTGCAGTGATATCTATCAGTGTAAGAGTGGAAGATAGCAGCAAAACTACTTTGGATGACCATTTATAGCTCTTGTCATCCATGTACACCAACAAGAAAAGAAAAGCCGTATACCCACAATGTGGATAAAAGTTAGTTTGTAAGACCATAAAGAATAATGTGAGTCTACCCTTTAAAAACAGACTAAAAGATTTCACTTTTTTACTATTTAAAAAAACCTGTAAAAGTGTTAGTAACTATTCTAACTGTCCTGCCTAAAAATGTGCAATGTGTGTGTACAGTTAAAAACTTCAGAGCTGATTATCAATAGGGGCAGAAAATTAAATACTAGAGGAATGTTTGACTATAAATTAATTCCACTGTAGAAAATCAATTTCGTGGTTAAGTAATGTTTGCTAGCATAACCAATAAACCTCATTATTGAAAAAAGATTGAAATTCCTTATCTTTGCAAAGCTGTGCTAAGAAAAAACAACATTTATTGCAATTAAAATGAACTTTGTTATATTTAAAAATATTTTATTTCTAAAAAGTGAAAAATATTGAACATTACCAGCATGTATTTTTCCATAGTCATTAACAGGCAAAGAAAAAAAATTAAACATGCTTTATTTTATACCCTAAATCCAAATCCAGTGGAAGCTCTGGAGATGTGCCAAGAATGAAAAATTATTCTCTCAATCTGGGGTCTGAATTAAATTTTGCTTTGTTCTTCTTTTACTCTTAAAATGGCTTTTTACTTCAGTGTTTCACTGAATGAGCAAACAGGTTACTTGCAGATGTACCTTAACTGTGGATATTGGAATCCAGATTAGGCCTTGGCCACATCTCAGCCTGATGATGAAGGTCTGTGCCACACCAGTTATCTTACATCCTGTGTTTTTTGTGGTGAGGAAAGTTGTGTCAGTGTGTAGTCTGAGGAAGAGTACTCCAGCAAGTATTTCACCTTTAGCCATAGTGCAGGCTCCAAGCCAAAGCCTGTGTAACCTATATTCAGCAATGGAATTTTGGATGTACTTTGTGTCTTTTTCTGCTCTGGGCTAGATGGGAACCTGTACAGGATCTGCATAAAGAGGTTTTAGAAAAACGTCTGTTTTAAAGCTGAGATGCTGTTCACTCAAATTTGTATTCGAATGATGGAAGGAATGTACCTCAAGGTGGTACTTGACTTGACAAGGTGGTACACACTGCTGGAAGTGGTACAGGCAGATATGCCAGTGTTTGGATTCTGAGGGCTGATGGTTATCTGTTCTGTTTGATCTCTGTACTTCTTACAGCTGAGATGAAATTGGTCAGGTGATTGATATTGGGTCATGTTAAAATACTGTGCTGTTGCCTGTGGCAGTTCAGGAGTGGATATTTCATTCATTCAACTGCCTCTACTTTTGGAGTGAGAACTTTTAGGAAAGGACTGGGGTCTAAATCTGAAGGCAACACCTATCTACAGCTGTTCTACATGATGCAAGGTCTTCATCCTTTTGTTGACACTGACAGGCAAGATTCCAGGGCAACCTGAAGAGGATAACTTTGAAGTTATTAAAGTCTTCCCATTCTGAATGTACAAATTCCAGCCTTAATTCTCTCACATCAAATAAATTTTCCTTTCTTTTTCCTTTGGCTCTCTCCTTCCCTTCAGCAGCCCCCATCTTATTAAGTGATAAATTCCTGACATGGATCCGTACTTTTAAATACAAATATTTTGCACTAACAGCTAGTTTCTCCCTGGAACTAATTTGAAGCTTAGCAACTATTGGCCTTTTCAGACTTATTGTATGTGTGTCAGAGTTCCCAAAAATACTGACCTCTTATATCACTGTAAAAGTTGTAATACTTCCTGGGATACTGCTCTTGATATCAAATCAAATGATAACTGAACTGACCGAGCATTCCCCTGGGCACAGGAATTAGCATAGCACTGAGCACTGTATGAATGTCAGAAAACGATTTTGAATCTAATACAATCCACGTAACAGCTGGGCACAGTGTACCTCTTAATTTCTTTTCCTGGATGCATGGCAATTAATAAGAACATATGCCCTTATTTTGAGTCATGGTTTTTATATTTTAATACAAGTTCATAGTCATCAGCACGTGCAGATAACAACTTGAAATATCATTAGCACTCTTAGCTTTCTTGTATGGACTCTTTTTTTTCCTCTATTTAATTGCACCATAGTGAATATTATTCCTGTGTTTAAAAACATTGTATAACACCATAATGCAGTCTATTACAAAGTTAGCCCCATCTCCCTCTTTTTTTATAGCTGTTTAATGGTTTAGTTTGCAACCTTAGAATTTTTAACACTTACGTGTAATGCGATTAATGTTTTGACATGATCAGTGATTTATTATTTAGTAATTAGTAGTTCAGTTAAATATTTAGTAGTAATTTTAGTAATTTGATAAAATATTTAGTAATTAACATGATGCTAAGGTTGTAACATAAACAATAAGATCATGAAAATCAACACCTGATTTGGCACATGTACTGCTTTCAAGTACAATTACATATAAACATTAAGATACAATCTTTTAATATTCAGTGGAATAGCGTCAAGGAAAAGTAATATGAACAATGCAGTCCAGTAGCTTTTTGGACACTGCTCAATTTATTAATAATTTTTTTCTGATATGAATTCAGCAAGTCAGGAAAGGCTTTCGGGACACTGAACACAAAATGAAGAATATGACTTTAAAATGCTTTGAACACATGTATTGAAATCCATGTTTGCATAATTCCTGTTAAATCTTTGAGCCCAATACTACTGGTGGTTAAGTGTACCTGATGTTTAGAGCCTGTCTTTAGGACAGGCGTACAGTTCTAATGTTGGCTGGATGAATACAGTCTTCACCCTGGAGGTGTTCAAGGCTAGGTTGGACGGGGCCTGGGCAGCCTAGTCTGGTATTAGATGTGGAGGTTGGTGGCCCTGCCTGTGGCATGGGGGTTGGAACTTCCAACCCAGGCCATTCTGTGATCAGCCTGACCTTGGTGCCAGGAAAGGTTATGGAGCTGATCACCTTAAGTGAGAGCACACAGTATGTGTGGGAAATCTGGGGGATTAAGCCCAGCCAGCATGGGTTCATGAAAGGCAGGTCCTGCTTGACCAATCTGATCTCCTTCCACCTGATCCACCTGATAAATGAGGGAAAGAGTGTTGACGTAGTCTATCTAGACTTCAGCAAAAACTTTGGCAATATCTCACACAGTATTCTCCTAGAGAAGCTGTGGCTTGGACTGGTACACTACCATTAAATTATCTTAAATATGAATAGAAGAGCAAGCACATTTTAAAAATGTGAACACAACTGTACTTGAAAATGATGCAAGTGATTAACTGGGCAAACAATAGGACTAGACAATCTTCATATAGAAAAATACCATCACTACTGTAAATAAAGTGCCCTAGAATTTGTTTTTCAGCATTCTGCTGCGAGTCTTTTTCATGCTATGAATCTGATATAGTAACATTCTGTGCCTGGCATTAGTCATTATGATATTAGGTAATCATTACCTTTGTATTAGATTGTTGTTCAGTAGTCAAAGCACTTCATAAAGCATTTATATGTGTCTTTATATTTTCCAAATATCTTCATGTCAGACCTTTTCAAATTATGTAAGCAGTGTTTGAAGTTACTCCTAGCCTCTGGGACCTGAGTCAACAGCATGTATCTAGGTAAGGGGAACAAAAAAAAGCTAAAACAAGAAAAACAAAATTCATAAATCCTTTGTTGCCACCACACAGAAAGAAATGGAAACTTATTCTCCCTACAGATTAATACAATATAAATGTATTTTTTTTTAATGCTTTTTTTTTTTACTTAGACTTACTCACTATCACTATTCAAACAAAAATAACGGCTAAGTACTACACCTCCTCTTAAATATGGGATTATGTGAAAAAGGTTCTGAATATCAAAAGTTTAAGACATATTGGCCGCTCTTAAAACACCTCACTGGGTAATTACTCAATGTTCTGTTTTTGTAGTGTGTATTGGTTCTAGCTTCAAATACTGATAAGTTGAATTTTGCAAGCAAATTTTCATGAATTTTAGTGCTACCTGAAGAGATGGAGTAACTTAAAACATGAAAAGCTGTTTTTAAATCTTAAATATTTAAAAGCTCAAGAGACGTCTGTTTTCTCTTATGAGTGCAGAGAGAGTCCTAACAACTAGACTAGACGTAAGTAAAACAGAACTTTTCAGTAGCTAAATGTTGGTGAATTGATTCATGGTATCTCCCTTGTACTTCATTCTCTTTACTGCTTTTGTAGTTTTAATAAAAATGATTTTAATTTCTTTTCTTCCCTGAGCTGATCCAGTTAGCCTGCCAAAGTGATAGAAGTGTCTCTTAATTTGTGACACAGTTAGCTATCTCATACTAAGTTAACTTCTGTTTAGTTTAGCTTAGTTTTCCTCCTTGTTAACTAAATAGAGGTAGCTTTTCTGTTAAGCCAGCATCAAAACTTGATTTCATGGGAATATATAACCAACTAAAATGTTCTTAATCTTTCATATTCGGTGATAATAGAAAAAAAAAAAAAAAAAAAGACACAACAAAACCCAAGCCCCCTGCCCATTTCACACACATTACTTTCAAGTCATCATTTGACAATTCTGTGTTTTGCAGATCTACAAATTAGCTGGCATTTTAAGTTCTAAAAAAAACCATATCTTCAATAGGATTTTATAGGAATTTATGAGCAAACATATATAGCAGCTGTATTTTTTTAGTGACAAATGATATTTTAATTTCATTCCATTGCCATGAGATAATTCTAAGACCAATAGGTAATAAAAATACGAGGTGTCTGCAGCTGTTGAGGCAATCTTGTCATTTCTACTTTGTGATGCAAATTCAATCTTTTTATCAAGCTTCTGCTGTATTCTGCTGTATAATTTGAAGTTAATTCATATGAACAATATAATTATTTTTGAATCAAGGACTGTTGCAATTAATGCATTTCTGTACAACATAAGACAATGCATTTTCTACTTAAATAGTTAGGTTTAAATGAAGCACAATATGCACAGAGATTTGTGTATATCACTGCTTTTTGGAAAAGTTGTCTTAGAAGAATCATAAAAGATAAGCATTAAAGTTTGTCACTTCTAAATAGCAGTCTTTTTGCTGATTCAGTCATCTCAACTCTAAATTGGAATTTATTTAAGAGCTCAAGAGTGACTTAAAACTATCAAAATAACATTTCATTATCCTCAATGAATTGGTATTGTTCAAAGTTTTAATTAAATGAAATGGATTCAATGAAATGAAATTAAATTCAATTGGATTCAATCCAATCTGCGTTTGGATTGCTAATTTAGGATCTGTTGTCTTCATTTAGATCAATGCAGAAAATGAAGGCTTAGAAAACTTATATATAAAGAAAGAAATTAAAAATTCATGACTAAAATTTTTCAAGTTTCTTTAAATAAATCAGGAATGTTTGATATTTCCTCTGGGGGAAAAAAAAAAAACGACAATATCTGGATACAAAAAATATCGTGTTAGATTAACTGACAAAGTACATAGTTATAACATTCAGTTCTAATTAATTAGTCCATGATGTGTTGGAATGAAAAGCACTGAATGATTCTGATTCCTGTAAGAATGTAGAACAACCAAATAAGGTGACGGTTTTCCAGGCATTTTAGTGTTGCTCCTAGTATTTGGGGCTTTCAGTGATCACTAGTTAGATGAGCACGTACTTTTATTAAGGAGCGGAGTATTTCCAGAAGAGTGTAAACTGAAAGACCCACCCTAAAATCTTTCGATAACAGGGTCTAAGAGTGCGACTTTTTGAACCATGCACTTAACCAGTACCGATATCTTTAATATCACCTTCATCTTTCCTTTAAGAAGAGCTGATCTGTAGGCAAATTCATTAAGTTGACAGTATCCATTCTGCTGACTGAAAGTGGAATCGAATGCGATTAATCTAAATATAGAAATAACTACATGAAATACTGACTTAATCTTATGGTTGATATGCTCAACTGCATCTTAAAAGTAAATTTTTTAAGAACCATGGCTATTACCTAACAAGAAAAGTCTGTGGTATTTCAATATTTTTCAGCTAAATTTTTGGCAAAGCTTGTGTTCTGCAGAAGCATTCTATGTGAGAGCCCTTTCCCTAACAAAAATGACTGACGTTTTCACTGACAGCTGCTTACTCTACACCTGCTCTAAGTTCTATACATGTCTGGAATTTGCTGTAGTGTTTGTGTGTATTTTGGCCTGAGAGCCTATATCAGAGTCTTTTTATTTAGATCTACTGGGGAAAAACACAAAAAAAATGAGATTTGATTAATCTCTCTTTTTTTTTTTTTTTTTTTTTCTTTTTTTTTCTTTTTTTCTTTTTTTTGTGTGTGGGTGGGTGTGTGTGGGTGTGGGTGGGTGTGTGTGTGTGTGTGGGTGTGCTTAAGAAGGACTTCACTACACCGCTGGCAGTGCTGTCCTTGATACATTATTGGAGTTATACCCTATTCTCTTGCATCCAACCCACAGTAACATCACATCCTTTACTTTTCATCTAGCTCCCATAAAGTATAACCCATCATTTCAGGAAACCTTGTACAGTACACAGTGATATAAATATCAATGAGTTGTGATGTTTAGAACTGACATAATAAGGAAACTAATGGAATGCTCATTGCTGAGAAGGAAAATTTCTGACATTTTGAAAAACACTACTTTGTTTTGTCCTCTTTTTCTCCTTGAAGATTGTGGTAGAATAAATGAAATTCAAGTCAGCATATTGGGCTGATGACTGAAGAATAAATTGTTCTTTTAAACAATGCTGCAAAGCAATTCCCTAAAACCAAATTACTCTCACCAGAAGAATTAGTCAGAAGAGTTACAGGTTAAAATACCTGTAGTGACACAAAATATAATAATTGTCCTGTTGCAGCAAATAGGGGACTGTTTTATTTTATCTGAATTCTTTGATTTATATGTGAGACACAACCAATGGTGAAGTGGAATTTATTTAAATTTATGAACTTTAGGATCACACAAGCCGTGGTTATGCTTTCTGCTGCCTGTGTCATGTCATTTTCCCCTCTGACAGTGATTTGGGAACAAGAACATATGGTAGAAAATATAAGACTCCTTTGACTCTTGATATTGATGCCCATAGAAAAACTGTAATAGGAACATAAGTTACCAAATAGTAATTCCCAAACAGACATAGACTTGTAAGTTAAATATTCATTATCTAAAATACATGTAAAATAGAAATGTAGATGTAAATGACATTGCATTTTGTTAAAAAATTTTATTATTTATTTCTTATTCCCTGAAGCCTATCCTGAAGGCATAGACATACAAACCCAAGTCTGATGCTTGATTTAATCAAGACTATCACAGTAGTTCAGTCTCCGTGTGTGATGAAAATAGCTGTTCTAAAAAAAACCTCCACCTTTTGTTGATTATTTTCTCAATGTAGCTGCCAACAAGAATACTTGAGTACATGTATTTTAGGTTATGTTAGTTGCACCTCTTATTCATTGTCATCCTCCAAACATCTGAAAATCAATACACCAGCTGCATAGTATGATGCATTTTATGGTTTAGTAGAAACAGCGATTCTGAAAGCTTTAGTAAAAGAAAGGAAATGATAATGCACTGAAAAATATAGAATTAATGGAGTTGGGTGGGATGGAGTGAGGTAAAATTTTTAGCTGAATTCAGAAGCAATGTTTTCTTGTGGGAATCAAAAACCCTATTTAACATCCTCTGAAGTTCTCTCTGTGATTTTGTTTTTGACAGTCAAATCTATAAATTCATTGGGCAGATATTAGAGACCTGTTTCCAAATCATTTCTTATTTAAGTCATCTTAAAAGAAGAGAATTAAATCTCTTGTTTCTACTTGAGCAATTAATTCATCCTCTCAGTGTTATGGGTGAATCATAATTTCAAAGATTTCATGATTATTCATGCGAACAAAAAGGCAGAAAAAATAAGTTGATTAATTTTTGCTGCTTTGGAAAAGGAGAAAACTAAAAGGAATATATAGTCTCTCTCTTCTATGTACATCAATCTAGGTTTTCATTTTCCTTGCTTCTATTTTAATGAAATTCAATATCATTTTCCTCTCTAAGGAACCAACCAACAATATTTCCAGCATTTTATCTGACTTATTTTGGGATATGTCTGAAGGAAAATGATTTTTACAGATATAATTACTTTTTATGCATGTAAACTAGTTTTCTTTGCAGATTTTAAGGTGCTCTGATCCATGACACAGGGGAAAGATCCTAAGATTCAGTCATACACCTATGAGGACTATCCAGTTGTATACTGGACCATCTGGAAGCCTTGGTTCTAGTACAAGCACTTTCAGGAGTATTATATACATTACTGTGTGCTCCCAGTGAACAGATACAAGATTTTCTTTTGAAATCTGAACCTCAGCTGTCTAGCATGCAGTGGATATTACACCTGCCAATGTTTTTAAGCACTGGGATTAGTTTGTATTAGGGTGGTTCCTCTATGTTGCTGGAAGAAAGCTGACTGTAGACCGGAACAGTTACTTCAGCCAAGACTAAGGCAGCTGCTTCAGTCTTTCAGTTCTACAGTACGATAGCTTTCAAAATTTCAAGAGCAATTTCTGAGGTATCTTATAGATATTTGTAAGAAGTCCACTTCAGCTGAGTCTACAGAGGCAAAGCAGAATGACAACACATGAAAAGTTGATATTATGTCAGAGCATAAGAATTTTACATATCCATACTGGGTGCAAGCACTGCTGTTATGAACATTTCAAACAATTTTTATGAGCATGGTGTTGCACTGAAGGTCATTCATATAAGTAGTTTGCTCTGACACTGGAGCACAGAGCAAGGTACTGATAACTAAAAAATTTTTCTCATGAAGTTGTTCTTCATGACACTGATATAACTGAAAGTTTAATATTGGAAACTAACTTATTGCCTTGCTCAGATTATGGTTACATTTTCTTTCTTTTCCGAGTCGCATGACAGGCTAGTATAAGACTTATTAGTTCAAGGTATTTACTAAGTCTAGAGAGTCTTCAGCAAATAAGTTCTTCCTATTCTTATAAAAGAAACCATAAATAGTTATCTCGCTTCCTCCAACCAAATGACTCTTTCAGGAATAACCCAAAAGTTTTGCTTCAGAATATAATAAAACAATATCTTCTTTTACAGACAAAATGTTCCCTGGGGGCTGCAGACATCTAAACAAATTCTAGGGATTGACCTCTATTTGGTACCTACTAATGCCCAAGCAGAATCTTATTGTCTCCATTTCTTTTCAGTCTTCTATCTCAGTACTGTTCTGCTATTTAAAGTCCTGTCTCCCCAGCGTGTGCCCTCCAGCAGCAAAGCTGCAGAGAGATTTGAATGTTGAGATGACTGAAGTCTGTGTGCTTCCTGGGAAAGAAGTTGTCCTCAGGCACTCTGTTGAGCTAAGAATACTTTTTCCAGCAAAGACTGTAAATACTGGAACTTTTTGCTGTTTTGGGGATGGCTCAAAAGAGATTTTGCAGTTTTAAGGAGTTTTTTTTTCTCTATCTAGTATTTATTTTGCTGATTCAAACCAGAATATTCAGTGTTGTGATTCCAAAGGAAACATTTTTAAGACAAATGTTACTATATTACAGGATTGATGTTTTTTGTTTGTTTGTTTGTTTGTTTAGCTGACTAAATAGTGCACCATTTATTAAATTAACTTTATTTATTAATTTAATTTAACTTAAATAACAAGGATATCACCTACTTTTCAATAAATATATTATTTATATAAATATATATAATAAATTATTTATAGAATAAATAATAGTAATATAAATAATAGTATAATGAAAATATAAATATTTATATAATAAATATAAATAAATATATTTATTGAAAAGTAGTTAATATCCTTGTTATTTAAAACACTATATATATATTTTTTTAATTTAGAGCATTTGTACAAGTTTGATTTACTGTTTATGACAGATGTGGAACTTCAGAGAACTTGCTGGGCAAATTCTATCTTTTGGAAGATTAATTTGATAGTACTTAACCAGGTACTTCTGCTCAGAATTTTTCCTTATGTTCTCGTGGCTTCACATGCCTTCTGATTTCTCTGGCTATCTAAAATTGTAATACACAGAGTAGAAGTTATCAAAGTAAATTAAAATTTACTTCTTCTTAATCTTACTTATTTACTTCTTCTTAAATCTTCTCCAAGTATTTTCCCTCATTTCTACACTGAACATAAGGTATAATGTATTTTTCCTATTAGTTCCCTTTCAGTATTTTATGATTTTTTTCCTTTCCCAAGGAAGAGTCCTGCCCTTTGTGATCCTTGAAGACACTGAGTAATTTTATCTAATGCTTCTTTATTTTGTGTACAGGGATGGAGGTAGCTGGAAACTACAGAAGAATCTGTGCTGAACACAGGTCCATGGAGGCTATCTGCAAAATTAGCGTGCAAACTGGAACAGCAGTGAGATGTGGTGTTGGATTTGTTACTACTTTCTCTGGGAGAAGGCATAGAGAAGCTACACTCTCAATAGCAGGTAAGTGTTTGGGAGAGAAGTGTGTGTGTGTTTTGGGGATGTAGGTAGCTGGGTAGTGGTAACAGAACTTGGCTATCCTAAAAAAAAGTCAAAGGTCTTCCCTGTGCAAGTAGTTTCAACGGACTATATGAAGTAGAAGAGTGCAGTAACAGAGGAAGCCTGGAAGATAGGCAAGATCATACTACAATTGCATTTCTTAAAATTATATTAGTTATTTGAATTTGACAAAAGCAAAGAGCTGTTAGCTGTACCTGGATACAATTGGATTCTTACTAATATTTAAATAGATAACCAGATAGGTACTGACAGTTCACTGTGTTTCCCTTCACTTTCTCCCACTCTCCATTTATGAGAAGGAAAATAACTTCTGAACAATAGTGAACTATATATGTAATAACCTGGTTTTTACTGATTTGCTAGTACAGATCTGGGTCTTGAAATATTTTCTTGCCATCAGACCACAGCAGCTTTAAACTGCCTCCTGGTCCTTGGTGATGTATGCTGTCCAACCTTTACTTACTGTTCTTTTGAAGGCTGGTGCCAGTAGATGCTGGGTAAAAGACAGGTTATTGTGAATGCTGCAGTGCTAACACTATCTCAGGTACTGCCTGACAAAATTCTGGTATGCAGGGCAGAGCACTCATCAGATGCTGTGGTAATTTAGCTTTCGTTGATGGATGTCATTGTGCATCTGGGCTTATCATATGATACTCTGTATAGTAAGATACATTTGTTACTGGGGTCATACTCCACTATTTTACTGGAAAAGTGATTTATTATTTATTTTCCTGAAAAAAAATCAAAAACTTTTAGTAATCCTAGCATACAAAAGATAATGTCATTTGATATTTTTACTTATTCATTGCACATTACAAATTTTGTTGTTTGCTTGTTTTTGTTTGTTTTTCATTCCATTTAATTCAAGATAGAAAAAGATGGATAAAAAGGCACAAAGAAACCATTTCTATACACTCTGATGGACTTGTCTAATAGCAAATAAACAGATTATGGGAAAAGATATGATACATAGTAGAAGGAAATAATTTATTTGGCTAACTGTAGCCAGCTTTCTTTAGTGAATTTGATACATACTTGCATGGATTCTGTCAAAAGTTGCTAACTACCAGAGATCATAAATTGAACGTGGAACATTGAACATTGCACATACTCTTCCAATGTCCAAAAAATTCTGTACAGTTTGATTATTCTGGTCATAGTCCTGTGGAATAGTTCATTAATATGCAGCACTCTAGTATTTCCCAAAGAGTGGAATGTCAATGTAAAATTTTGATCTGCAAGGACTCCCCTGTGGCACTTGTAAGAATGTGTAACATCATAAATTTTGGCTAGCAACCAGTGTTGGTAGAAGTTCTAAGGAGTAAACTTCACAGTACATTCTTTACTTTCTGACTTTTAAAAATCTTTTCATAGGAAAAAGAGAAAAGGAGATTGCATGTGTACCTGCATGGATAAAAATGGAGGGGAAGAGTGGGTCCCTTCAGAATAAATTTTTAGTTATTTTATCATTACTGCAAATAGAAGTGACTGTCTTAAAACATATATATATATAGACTGAAGTGCTAGGACTTTCATTTTTAAGTAACTGAGCATGATTCTTATCCTTTCATTTCCAATCAATAGTACCCACTGTACGCTTACAGTACTTCCACCTCAGACAATAAAGGCTGCTAGAGCACACACATACAAGAGTACAAGAAGTCCTGGTTTAAGGAAGGTGAAAACTGTGTACCACTGCAGAGCAAGGAAGGCTTACTTCATGCTGCGCTGCTACACCACCTAGTGAAAATATTCTTGGAGATGAGCATAAATACTAACACATGCTGTGTGACTATTGAATGACTTCAAAAATCCTTTTGTCTTATTGAAGCACTTTGGTTGAAGTCAACAGGGTTGCACTGAAGTGAGAGAGTACTTTTATGTATGACATTCCTTTTCCCATACATCATACCAGACTCCTTTGACCTATACAACACCTGCATTTTGGTGAAAATGTAAAGGCAATACTTGGCAAATACTTTCTTTGTCTTCCCTTTTCCCACTCCCTCCCCATTGATGAGAGATTTCTTGAGTAGTTTTTGAAACTGCTCTAATCACTTGGCATAGCAGTGAGAGAGACCTGATTCCATGATGTGTGATGTATATCCCCATCAGCAGGGAAGAAAGAAGAAATGGCTTTTTCTTAAGTTGGTAGGTCAGCTTCCCAGAATACCCCTTAATACACCTTTTCACTTTTTTTATGTGTGGTAACATTTAGATTTGTAATAGCTTAATTTCAACTTGAATTGAAAGAGCAGCAAATGGAACAAAGCTAGGAGACACTGGGAAATAGTGTTTGGGCAGTGAACAGAGGGCAGTCTTACAATGGAGTGCAAGTGTCTGCAGGAAGACCAAACCTGAGGCAATGGATAGGCTTACCTAGAAATGGCATGGGCACAGTAATATGCAGGTCCATTTTTTCCCCAGTGAAATTAGTTTTTCTTATACTCTGAAAGTAGTCCCATTTATTTCAAAAAAATATCTAAATGAAGAATATAGATCTGGGAGCATCTGGGTGGGTCAAAAGTCAGTCCTTGTCCCAGTCTTTCTTTCCATACTCCACAAAAATTCTCACAATCACAATGACATCAGGCCTGGGCCTACCAGCATATTTAACTAGAGATGAGAAGATTTTTGCTTGGAATTATTCTGTCAGCCAGTTCAGCCACACTAAGTAATCCTAAACTAATTACAAGAGTACAGTTTGCTAACCTTTACTCTGTTTTCTCTCTAAAATGGTATTAAAAGGCAAATGCCTGAAGTGACTGTGACATAAAGCTCCTGCAGACATCCATTCAGATGGATGTGGCGGATTCAAAAGTGCCCCACTCCTAAGAGAACTAAGCTCCCTGCTGCCTGCTGAACTGCTTATATTGAACAATTATTAAGTTGCTTATTAGAAATGCAAGTCTTGAAGATAAAGATAAACATGGAAATGGTGCTTTGACAATGAGATAAAAATCCAAATAATTTCTTTGACTGAAAAAATATAATTTTTCAAAACAGGCTTACCTACATTAGTCTGATTTGATGAATGCAGAAATACAAACCTTAAATCTAAAGAAAAGCGTGGTAATGGTATCTTGACACAGTAGTAAAATTTAATTAATTCCTTATAGTGAAAAATATTAATCTTTTCAATCCTTGCTTACACTGTTTCAAGTTTTTGGTTGCAAGTGTGAATTAGATAGGGAGCCCAGCAAGTCAGATTCTGGATGTTGTGAATTTACTGATCCTTTCAGCTGCTGGGTTAATTCTATGACAGCATTTGCTTTAACAGTGACATTCATTGCATAAGAGAGCACATTGGCCCATATGTATGCAGTGGATTTTCATCTGAAATTTGTAGACCCTCTGTGATCCAGAAATCTGTGAACTACCATTCAAGGCAAAAGGTTGTGAGTAGTAAATAAAATCAGTTGTTTTCCAGGAAAATCAGTTGAGTTAGCTGCTCTGATTTTGTGTCATTTTCTTTGGGTAATTCGAAAGGCCATTGATACTGCACAGGAAAGATCTTCACATTGGTAAAGATGCAGGACATATAAAGAATAGTGATTATGTGCTAGAAATGGATACATGTTAGAAGAAAAGTGGACAGTATTTGCTCCTAATTTCTTTTAGGTCTCAGGTGCATTAGAAGAATCTCAATTTGAAACAAATTTTAAAAAAATCATTCTTGTCTGATAGAGACAATCTGCTATCCCTGCATAATAAAGAGAGTTCAAATGCAGGACTTGATTTAGAGGAAACATTACTATACCCAGGAGCAAATGCAGACACTGCTCTGATTTTTCAGCACTCTACTCAGATGCAGTGGAAATGCACAGTGTATTCAATTATATTTAAAAGGGAAGGGACATGAAACTAGAGCTCTGCTTCCTATTATCCACGTGAACTTAGGTGTATTTGTCCTTTATGAATGACAGAGAATGTTCTCATCCTATTTTCTCCTCCAGTCTATGTAATTGCCTGTATTGTAATAGTTTTTGGAAAAGCAAATACATGCTATGAGAACCTATTCACAGAAAGAGGGCCAGTGTCTTTTTGCTAGCTTTTTTCTTTCCCCTACTTCTTCTAATGCTGAGTTTGAGATTCCTTCATATAATAACACTAGATTCTTTCTAACATTTTTAAACTGTTTATTTCTGTGAGTCATTGGGAAGACAATGGTCTCTTCAGACTGTCACAGCCTTTTTAGCATGATAGCCTGCTATTATAGGAGTAGAGTTAAACATCTGCAAATTTTCCTGCCTGGAAAACTAATTCTATTCTAATATTTTCTATAGGAGGCAAAAAAAGCAGTCAGTCTTTAGAAAGAAATTAAAAGAAATTAAAATTATCTATCTCTATGATTAAAGAGCTTGTTAGAAAGGACTACATTTTAAAGCCCAGAGTGACAGCTAATCTAATGCTACTGCTAAATCCTTTAACATATCTAGACATTTCTATGTTAAAAATAAATACACAAATTTCAATTTACATTTTAGAAACATCTGCAAGTGTACCAGAAATGAGGAGGAAAAAATGATTTGCAAAAGAAAATGACACATGAAAATTCTTCTCCTCTTTGTGTTGATATATTGAATGAATGGTGGTTACGACTCAATTAACTCATACTGGTTTGAATGAGAACCAAATGTCTACTTAGAACTGTTCCCACTTTGTTTTAGATTCTGTACTGTCTCTAGCACGTGTGAAACAGCACAACGTCATCATTAGGTTACCCATGAGATGTCAATAAAATGATGTCATACTTGGGAAGGTAATTGAGGGACACAGAAAAAAAGACATGAAGATTAGCATTGAAAGTGAAAGATGTAAGTGTATTGCAAAGCAAACTAAAGTATGCCCTTATCTGAAGCAGGTGATAGAAACTGAATGTGAATATTATAGTTCTTTACAGTGCTGAAGACAATCTACTGATGTTAACAACAGAAAAAAATCTGCCAATAATTCCACAGTGAACATCCTAAAATTTCCTTCCTGCTGGAGGGCTGAGTCTCCACAAGTCTCTCCTGGAGTGTTTGCCTTGAGATGGAAGGGTTTTCTGTTTTCTTGTCCTGCTTGCTCAGCCCTGCTTGTCCTTCATGTGCAGAATCTCCCCAGGGTCGCTGGCAGTCATTTTGCAGTTTTACAAACTTGGCAATTGACCTTTCTTTCTAACCCAGGGCAAGGACTGCCACAATTCCACAGGAGATAGAAAGCCATGTGCAGATCCACATGTTCAAGAGCAGTGTCACTCCTATATTTCTGCTTGCTCAGGACTCCTCAGTATACAGAGTGTATGTATGACAAAACTTTGCTGTTGTTCTGGTCTGTTTATTTCCAGGAATGCAATCCAAAGCGGTGTGAGAACTGATCAGTGCTGTACTTGGCATGAACATAAGGGCACATCTGTATACCTCAAAATTTAGAAAAATGTGGTGAGTAGATGGTCTTCAGATCTCTGGAGCAACACTTTCTCATCCAGAAACAGTTGCACTCCTCAGTTCCATTTCAGCTGTATGGGCCGGTGGCAATCACTGCTTAATTGGAAGGTCACTGTGCCACCAGCCTGTTCTTTGCCATGGCAAAGAAGCAAAGACCCAACCCGCTAACGAAGATGAGGCAGACTGGCCTATACTTGAAGGGAGAAAGGGCTAAGCCAAACATCTTCAATTTCTGAAGAGACAAAGTATACCTTTGCCAAACTGTTCTCTAAGGAAAGCAGTCCACTTGGTATTTGTGGGGAAAACTGCAGTTGTTAGGGCCTATTTCAACAATGACAAGAGTTGAAATTTAGTAGCACTATTTCACTTAGCATCCTCTGGGTGGCTCCTGGCAGTCCATATTAGTGAACAGTGTGTCAAAACACACAGGAGCAGTAGTAGTTATCAGTATCTTTGCACTATCTAGACACAACATAATCAGCTTCAGTACTTTGTGTTTGCTTTTTGGTGGATGGTTGTTTCTATTTTTTTAATTAGTGATGGAAAGGAATTTCCCTAGAAATAAAGAGTTAACTCCTACATTGCAATATGTGTTACCTGTACTGAAGAATTTTTTAATCTGGACACTGGAAAAGGCACAATAGTGTCTGATAAGTATACTGTTTAGCTGATACACTGATCCCAAAACTCTACGATGAAATATGTAGCATTGTGTTATGAGTACAGTAAATCTAGCAGCAAGGGGCTTCTTCATTTTCTCAAACTGACTACATTAATTTCTGCTTTGCTTGTCTTTAGGCTATGTCTGTGGGTAAACGTCACATAAAAGAATAGCTGGGATATCCACAATATCTAAACCAACTGCAAGAGAAAGGCTATCAATCAACCAGGATAATTAAACCACTATTCTTCCTTTTCCCTAATTTATTTTTATTTATTTTTTTTAACTTAGATGGACATAATTGTGTAACTGAGACTGTATGACTTGACATAGAGATTAGGAGTCCATAATGTTTGTCTTTGTTTCAGCTGGAACAGAATTCATTTCCTTAAGCATGTCCGAGAAAATGCTATGTTGTGATTTTAAGAAAAAAATAACGTCAATAACTTCAGCACATCTAGGTGATGCTGAGGAGAGCTACACAGAGACAATAAGATACAGTTCTCATTACAGTCTTGCGAATGACGGATGGGCCCAGCAGGCAAGGAGTGGGGGAGTGAGTGGGGTATTGCCTCATAGTTAAAAGAAACAAATGAATGGAGGAAAAGGAGCAAACCCTGTAAAAACCACGTAAAAAAAAAAAGCAAAAAGAAACGTAGCACATCACATAGCACATCACAACAAAAGCAATGTAAAGGTAAGCACAAGATACCATATGAATAACACGAAACAAATTTTATTGTGAGGAAACAATTCACATTGGACACTGGATGAAATAGTAGTGAAATAATACCAAAGAAACACCCACAGACTGAACATATGCAGGCTCACCTCCTGGCAAGATATTGTCTCCTGGTAGCACTCAATGCTTCTTCCAGCGAGCTCCATTTCCCACTCAGGTGCGGGGAGGTGGCTCTTGC
>NW_024964918.1:0-7968 GCF_019238085.1 Lagopus leucura
GTGACAGCAGTGCTGAACTTCAATGCTGGCAAAGCGCCTGAGGCCTGACAGCACACCCAGGAAAAGAAAAAGCCCTAAGGGAAAGAAAGCAAAACAGCTCAAAAATAAATGTGAGCCCTCCAAGAGCTCCCTTATGTGGGCTGGTATCTACCAGCTTGTGCTTTGGTTTCAAAGGGGGGCACCTGGGGCTGAGAAAGCCCTTCTCACCACTGTCTCTGACCTCTCCTGTAGTCCCAGCTGCATCACACAAGACCAGAAATGCTGTGTTGGCCTTGGACAAGAGGGAGCCTCTGGCATCAGCAGTGCAAATTGCCCTGTGCCCCTGGCTCTGATCCCATCTCCAATCATGAGCAGGTGCCTCACTGCACCAGTACCTTTCCAGGCTCACGTCTCTCCTCCCTGGGTTTCCTGTAGGCTGTTTGCAGAGCTGAGGGCTCCACGATGAGATGCAGACTTGGTAAGTGGAAGGGACAGAGAAAAGGCTTGAGAGATCCCTCCATGTGATGGCCATGTGATAACAGAGTAGCATTAAGATGTTTGGAAAAAAGCAGGACCAGCTGCTGATCTACACCATTACATCAGTTTTTACTGGGGCAGCACCGCATGGGGCTGTAACATTTCTGTTCCTACATTTCTTTCTCCTAAACATGGATTTATGGATTTATTGTTTCAGGACATGAAGAGGAACAGGAGTTTAGGTGCCTAAATTCCAAAGCGATGGAAACACCATGCCTTGTCTTTCCAGCTTTTTTTTAACCATCTGTTATTCTGTGTCTTCCCTGGAGCAGTTTTCATTTCCTTCTGCATATGAAAATTAATCACTCTGAATCACATCCTGGAAACTGGCATCTACTAATTCGGTGTCTGTAAGGGCTGCAAGTGGGGTATGCCTTGCACAGGGCTCCCTGAACTCCTCCCAGAAAGATGGTTATGTAGGGCTTCCTCTGGTGGCAAAGTTTGTTGGTGAGTCTCCTCCCTCCTTTTCTCCACCTCAGCTGCTCCTTGCCCCCTCCTGGACTTTTTCAGCCCACAGTTTTTTTCCTTATCGCTTCACAGAAAGTATTTATGGGCACAGCAATGAAATCAGGAGAGGAAAAAGGCTGGTAGGAGCCCCTTTCTTCACAGAGCCTCTGCAAAGGGCTTTTAGCTTTCTACTGATATCTCCCAGGGCTATAAATACAGGCTGCAAGTACGTCATGATTCCCAGGTGATAAGCATTAGTGGCAAGATTCAGGTGTGATTTTCTAATGCTGGATGGTGATACAAAAATGCTGACCATTAAAATCAGGGCTGTCTGTCAGGGCAAGTCTACATCTGGGACACGCATCTGCAACCACATGCAGGTCTCTGGTGTGAATTTTGTTGCGTGAGACCCCAAATGCCAGTTTTTGGTTGTTTTTTTCGCTTGTGGCTGGCTCACTGGAACCAAGCGTGACTTATTAGGAAGGTTATGAACACTGTTAAGTCTGAATAGTAGGCTCCAAGGTAAAGACCTTTTCATTCCCACACACAGAAAGCAAAGATCCTCCTGGTTACTTGCATCTCAGCTGGATTTGAATCAGACTCTGAAAGGGCCAGCAGACAAGTATGCAGAGCACACACACATGGGAAAGCCATCCCATATTATAATCTGATTCCTTCAATAATCAAACACTGGTGTTTGGCTGTGTATAAAAGCTTTTGCAATACTGTAAAGAACAAAGAAATCTAAAGAAGCTTCTCCTGAAGCTTTTTAATGCTCCTTCTGCAAGCTTAACACGTACTGTTCTGACCCTGGCCAGCTGTCTAACAGTGCTCTGGATGGACCACACTGTTGTCTTGAGACTGGTTTTGGTTCCTTTTCAGCTATTCTGGGGGCTTTCCTGCTGACTTAATGGCTTATAGGTCTTCTCCCTGTATCTGTGGAAAAACTGACTGCTGATTCAGCTGTAGCTCAGGCATGAAGGGGAACCCAAATTTTGGTTTTAAGGAGGTCAGGCCTGCCTCCAGCAGTCTTCAGCTTCTCCCAAGCAACAAAAGAATCAGGAAAGAGAACAGAGCACAAGTTTCAGTTTCCCTTTTTTTAATCAGTGCCCTTTGGAGAAAACAAAACAAAAACCGCCCAAAATAACAACCCCCCCAAAAACCCAGTTTCCATAGCAACAGGAAACTGTGGCACCATTGTGAAGACCCAAAAAGCCTAGGCTGGGTGTATAGCCAGAAATCAGCAGTGCTGCCTGCCAGCTCTGAGCAACCTATCCCTGGGCCGTGCCTGCACTTGCAGCAGGGCTCTGCTGCAAATAGATGTCTTTGCTGCCTAACCCACCACTTCTAACTCCTGTGGGTTGTGCTGCCCCTGAGCAGTACAGTTTGCCTTAATCGCCAGTACAGTTATGGATTTCCAAAAAGGAGAAATGCTCTCTGGCTCGTCCTTCGATTGGCCTCAGCTGTATTCAAACTTACTTTGCTACAAAGTGAAAAGGTTGATTCCAAGACAGATTTCCCTTAGCCACTACTGGCTGTTGCTGTAACACATAATTGTGCTAGAGCGGCTCAGAAAATCCACCAGGCTTGGCTCCCTTTAAGGTGACTGACGGTTAGTGAGTGACAGATCCTGCCACTTAGTGCTCGTTTGTTACCTTCTGGCTTATGTTGCACCAGGTAGTTTGCAAAGAGGTACAACTGCAGCACTCAGGTCAAGTCAGCTAAAATTATAGTACATGTACAGTGCTCTGTTACTTGTAGCACTTAGGAAATGTGCATTATGCATGTGTAAGTGGTAGAGAGGAGTGTTGTGTCGCTTTGCTATTTATACAGATCACAGAATCACAGAATGGCTAAGATTAGAAGAAACTCCTCACCCGGTTTCCTTGCTCAAGCAAGACCACTTAGTGCTGATTCCCCAGGACAGCTTTTGGCCGTCTCTAAGGAAGGAGACTCCTCAACCTCCCTGTGTAAGCTGTGCCACTGCTTGGTCACCTACACAAGAAAGAAGTTGCTGCCAGTGCTCCTTCTACAGCACCCCAAATTATCTGCAGCCTTGTTTGCAGCAAGGACATGCTGCTGGCTCAAGTGCCACTTGGTATCCACTGGGACACCAGGATGCCATTCAGTAGGCCTGGCACTTGCCCAAACCAAAATGATTTCCTCCAGTGCAGTATTCTAATTCAAACGCAGAAGGCCATTTTCTATAGGATAGGAAGCACAAGAGAGGTGTATTTAGATCTGTTCTTATAGCAGTGCTTTTAATTTAGGGGTAGATGTACTGTGCCCAGATTGAGGGCTCGTCAGACGTGAGGCTGACAGCAGTGCACTGCTGCCCATCCCAACACATGCCAAGAGCCCAGACGTCACCGCTTGGTAAATTCCCAGTCTCCAGCAACCAGTAGCTCAGGGATGGAATTGTGTATAGATTGCCAGGACAAGCTAAATGAAAAAAGAACGAAGTGTGCCTGGAAAACGAATCACTAGGATTCATCAGAACTAGCTGAATGAAAAGAGAGGTAAAAATGCACCACCCTGATGGACTTACGATGGTGACTGAAGGCACAGTTGGACAGAAGCATTTCCTCTAGGAGACAAAAATTTCCCTTCCTTCCTCGAGACCTTCAAGTGACCCTACTGAATTGTTAAAATTCCATTAGAAAGCAGTTGGTGGGAACATGTGCAATAAATAGCTGCTAAAATCAAAGGCTGCCTCGCTGATACAAACTCAATGCATTGCTTGCTGGTGGTGCAGGGCAGTGTTTTTCTCTGGGAAATGTAACAGTGATTGGGTTTAAATATAGCGGCACAAAGCTTTACCTGAACTCATTAGTGACACAGGCTGATTTCAGGGGAAGTCAGAAAATGCCCATTGCCCACAGACAAGACTTTGTGGTGATCACTGACCTTGGGTGCTACAGCTTATGGCAGTCCATTGGGAAATGCTACAGAACAGAGCAAAATTACTGCAATTGCTCCTGGAAGAGCAGAGATTTCAGGTCGCTCACACCATCCAGCCAAAATCAGCACTCCCTGTTGAAGCCTTGAGTGAGCACACCCCAATGGTACTGCTGTAACAGCCACCACTCTCTCTCTCCTCTCCCAGACATCCTGCATGCACTGTGGGTGTAAACCCCCCAAGCCACAGATGCAACCAGCAGGCAGTCCCACACCTGCTGCCAGCAGCACTCACTTTGGTTTGGGCTGGGACCCTCTCAGAGGGTTTCTCCCTCATCACAAGCATCATTTTCCTGCCAGATGCTCAGCTACATTGCTTCAGTGGAAACAGGCATTAAGGCAGTTGCTCTACCTACATCCTGTTTTGTAATCTCACCATTTAATTACAATATTTTTTCTTCCCCTACAAATCACTTAATGTCATTTCCCAAGAAGAGCCTTCATCTCTCTTGGTGCTTATTGCAGCACAACAGCTATTAGCACTGCTGCTTGCAGAAAGGTGTATCGTTAAACCAGAGCTCTTCTGGAGTAGGTTTCTAAATGGGGAAACCTCCCTGAGTGAGAGACAGAAATGGTACCTCAATCAGAACGAGGAGGTGAGGTGGGTGTTCAGGACCTGTTGGCTTAATTAAGACCTTCTTCTCAGCCTCAGAAGAATTGCTACGTGTCTGAAATAGCTGTAAAGAACACTGCAGGGATGATACAAACTGTACAAAATGTAAACTTTGTGATTTACTTCCCTACTGTGGAATAGAGAGTTTTAAAAACCGTTAATATATTTCCTTGCCTATTAATCTTCTTGATCAGATTTAAATGTTTGTTTGGATGAGTATTAGAACAGAAACCAATCACAAAGAGGTTAAGTCCTCAGGGACCTGAGCTCTGGATCCCACTTAGCTCTCATCACTACCAGCACTGCCTTCTCCATACACATGTACACACACACACAGGCTTTATTAAGCCCCAACAGCAAATTGATTTTGTGTCTGGGAAGAAAACTCTCAAATACAAGCCTATAAATAGATGATGCGCTGCTTTTCTGGCTCAGTAAATAGCCTGAAAAAGCACTCTGATGAGGCACAAATTTGCAGTGCCCCCCCTTTATTTCACCACTCAGCATGAAGTTGGAGTGTTCATTACTGTGATGGGAGCTGCCCATGAAGGAAGTGAAGGCAACTTTCTGAATTTCTCTAGCTTTCAGGAAATAAATCTGTATGGAAAGGAAACAGATCCTAATAATCTCCCTCTCGAGAGAAACATCAGATGACTTGACATGAAAAGTGTTGGGAACCAGCGCAAGCCACAAAGGGACCAGAACAAAGCAGGAGGTGCCGAAGCAGAGAGCCACATGAGATATATCCCACAGGGGCTGCCACTCCAAGGTGTTCCTAACTTAGAAGGAATTACTAATCTTTGATGTAGCACTGACTTGGATAGAGAAAAAATGGATGTCATCATTGAATAATCCTGTGAGTGACGTGAAATTCATCTGTATTATGCAAACCAAAAGAAGCATTTCCCCTTATACAAAAGTTATTCCACAGTATTCCACATCAAAACATCATGTAGTGTACGGGACATTAAAGTGTCACTGCCCCAATTCCAAGTACCTATCCCTGTACATTACAGAAGTCACGGGATCTGGCCCTTCCGGGTGGGGGGGGCGCTCTCTTGCTGCCTGGCAGTGGGTGCTGGAGGGTGCTTTCCTAGCCGTTCCAAGCTTTTCAGGTTTGACTCGGTCCCGGGAACTCTCCCTCTCTCACCTTGTCTGATTTATTCATCTCAATTTCAATTAAATTGTATATATTGTGTTATCTTGTATTCCGATATTATAGTAAAATAAGTTTTCCTCCATAGATTGTTGCCGCTGCTCCTTTCCTCCCTTCCTTCCTTCCCATTTTTGTGGGACTGGGGTGGAGGGGGAGGGCAGAGGCCTGTCGCCCCTGTCACGGACATAGATTGATCTGGTCAACTCCGTGACTGATTTTTGGCGCCCAACGTGGGGCACGACTGCTTTTTAGCTTTTAGAACAAATCTCTTTTTCTCTCTGCTCTTAGAGAGCTTCGTTAGGGAGCATTATCAGTAGTTCAGGTTTCTGTGCTGGAAAACCTGACCTTGAAAGATTAGGCGTACTGCCAGTGTTCTGGGATATTTGTAAACTTTGAGCACTACTTCGTCTGGGTAGTGCCTTTTTTCTTTGTTTTTTCCCTCCTCTTGTTAGCTTCAATTCATTAACCCCTTTTTAGCAGGCACCACCGATGAACCCACTCGTTATCGTGGGGGCACTGTGTAAAGGATTTAAAGCAATGGTGTTACTCACAACCTACTGGCCAATAATCCATCTCACACTTACGTGTTTTGGAATTGCATCCGTATATAGCTACCTAAGGGCACTGATGGAGACACCTATGTTTTACCTACTTGCAATGTCGTATGATTTGAATTTTGACATTTACATCCCAGAAGGAATGGCTAATTTCACAAACAACTACATCCCAGAAGGAATGGCTAATTTCACAAACAGCTACATCCCAAATG
Organism: Lagopus leucura; assembly: GCF_019238085.1. Lineage (NCBI taxonomy): Eukaryota > Metazoa > Chordata > Aves > Galliformes > Phasianidae > Lagopus > Lagopus leucura. The sequence continues at coordinate 6,460 of NW_024964918.1, forward strand.
GAATAGCTAATTTTACAAACAACACAATGTTCAGACCAGTCTCCAGGTTTTCTTCTCGGTTTATCAAACGTTTTTCGAATCTTGAGTTAATACTCATGTTGGTGTGCATGTCGTTAATTTTCCTGAATGTACTCCAACGCATTCGTAATAAGGAGTCTACTCCAAAACTAGAGAATGATGACTGGCAGGGAATATGGAGAGGTTTAGGAAAGGTCTTAGAAGCATGGGGACCTGCAGTGTCATGGGATTTTACTCTTGAACACCTGTGGGATCCTGAGAAACTAAGCCAGTATTTGAGTCAGGGACTATGCGGCTTACATAAATCTAAGGAGGTACAACTTATTTGGGGTTTGGCTTGTGCTTACCGTGCCCTATATAATACCATTCGGGAGAGAGAGAGTTTCCGAGCTGAGGTTCAAGCCAAAGGGGAAAATCCCCAAGTCAAATCTAATCAATCACAGGAGACACCAGTAACAATACCAGTTGCTCCTGTGGAGGGCAAGAAATGGAAACGAGTGTCTTTGCGTCTTGAACGAAAAAGAGAAGAAGAGGAGGAGGAGGAGGAAGATCCAGGCGAGGGGCCCTCCTCAGAACCACCACCATCGCGAAAGGCAAAAGCGAAAACTAAGAGACATGCAGAAGAGAGTGATGAAGAGGAAGTCTCTATTACTACTCGCCGGCCTCTAAAGATGACTGAAATCCAAGGTTCAAGAAAGGAGTTTACACGGCGCCCGAATGAAAGTCTTGTTTCCTGGTTGGTTCGCTGTTGGGACAGTGGGGCCCATAGCTTGTCTCTGGATGGTAATGAAGCTCGCCAACTAGGTGCCATTGCCAGAGATCCAGCTATTGATAGAGGAATTAGTCGGTGTTCGGATGAGGCTGCCTCCCTCTGGGAACGAGTGTTAATAGCCGTGAAGGAAAAGTATCCCTTCAAAAATGGCTTGAAGATTGCGATGAAAAAATGGGATACAGTGGAAAAGGGTATCCAGTATTTGAGGGAAATAGGCGTGGTGGAAATGTTGTATGACCCTAACTTTGTTCCTAACCAACCACACCAAAACCGCGACCCTGAAAAGGTGAGGACGACGCCTGAGATATGGCAGAAAATCGTGACAACAGCACCGGACAAATACGCTGCTACACTAACGTCAGCGTGTGACAGATACCAGGAACAACAGAGAACGCCTTTAGTTTATGAATTAATTGTTACGCTCCAAAACTACGAACAATTGCTGTCCCCAATTCATGCTGCCGTTGCTGCAATATCAAGAATGACGGAGCAAGTGTCTCAACTGATTAACCGTGACAAACCTGTAGCAGTATCAGAAACACTTGATGAAGATCAGGATAATCAAACGAGTTTAATGAAGGAGATCAAGGAGATGAAGGAGATGATGCGAGCCCACCTAACTAAAGACGATGAACCTTCCTTCTCACGTGCATCATCAAAAATCTCAGCTGTTAGACGCAAACGCTCTCCAGCTCAAGTAAGGGATAATACACCACGAA
>NW_024964918.1:8068-8997 GCF_019238085.1 Lagopus leucura
ACCAGTGCAGTTGCTCCAGTTACCACAGATAATGAATAGAGGGGCCCTGCCCTCAGTCAGGGGGGGGAAAGGGATAATAGAGTATATTGGACTGTGTGGATTCGATGGCCTGGCACATCAGAACCACTGAAATATAAGGCCCTGGTGGACACTGGTGCACAGTGCACTCTGATGCCCTCAAGTCATGAAGGGACAGAATCAATCCATATTTCTGGAGTGACCGGGGGCTCTCAAGAATTGACTGTGTTGGAGGCTGAGATAAGCCTCACTGGTAAGGACTGGCAGAAACATCCTATTGTGATGGGCCCAGGGGCTCCATGTATACTAGGTATTGATTATCTCAGAAGGGGGCATTTCAAGGATCCTAAGGGGTATCGATGGGCCTTTGGAATAGCTGCTGTGGACATAGACAACATTAAGCAGCTGTCTGTTTTGCCTGGCCTGTCAGAAGATCCGTCTGTTGTGGGGCTGCTGCGAGTAAAAGAGCAACAGGTACCGATTGCCACAAAAACGGTGCACAGGCGGCAGTACCGCACCAACAGGGATTCTTTGCTCCCCATTCATAAGTTAATTCGTCAACTAGAGAGCCAGGGAGTGATCAGCAAAACTCACTCGCCTTTTAACAGCCCCATATGGCCAGTGCGTAAAGCCAGTGGAGAATGGAGGCTGACGGTGGACTACCGTGGCCTGAATGAAGTCACACCCCCACTGAGTGCTGCTGTGCCAGACATGTTAGAACTCCAGTATGAACTGGAGTCAAAAGCGGCCAAATGGTATGCCACCATTGACATTGCTAATGCCTTCTTTTCCATCCCTTTGGCCAAAGAATGTAAGCCACAGTTTGCTTTCACATGGAGGGGCATTCAGTATACCTGGAACCGTTTGCCCCAGGGGTGGAAACACAGCCCGACCATTTGCCATGGGTTGAT
>NW_024964919.1:0-1189 GCF_019238085.1 Lagopus leucura
TTTCTCCTTTCTACATGAAAGGAGGTTGTAGTGAGGTGGGTGTCAGCAACTAATCTCCAATAACGGTGGTAGGATGAGGGGGAATGGCCTCAAGTTGCACTGGGGAAATTCAGGTTGTATTATAATCTGTCACGGAGTTGACCAGATCAATCTATGTCCGTGACAGGGGCGACAGGCCTCTGCCCTCCCCCCCCCCACCCCAGTCCCACAAAAATGGGAAGGAAGGAAGGGAGGAAAAGAGCAGCGGTAACAATCTATGGAGGAAAACTTATTTTACTATAATATTGGAAATCAAGATAACACAATATATACAATTTAATTGAAATTGAGATGAATAAATCAGACAAGATGAGAGAGAGAGAGTTCCCGGGACCAAGTCAAACCTGGAAAGGTTGGAACGGCTAGGAAAGCACCTCCAGCACCCACTGATCCAGCACGCCAGATCCCGTGACTGCTGTAATGTACAGGGATAGGAACTTGGAATTGAGGCAGTGACACTTTAATGCCCCGTACACTACATGATGTTTTGATGTGGAATACTGAAATCCAAAAACAAAAAACAAAAAAACAAAAAAACAAAAACATAGAACCATGATATTCCACCCCTTATTCTACATCGTTACATCATGCTTAAGATATATATATACACATATACAAACAAACAAAAAATGATTAAAATGCACGCATGGCTATATACATATACATAGAATTAGTAACTACACTCCCCCAGCATCAAGTTTCCTTGTGGTACACATTGAACATCCCCATTCTTCTGCATTACCCACCAAGTGGATCCTGGTCCCTGGGCAAAAACTGTACCACGAAGAGGTTTGCCCTTTCCAGAAGCTGGAAGAAACCAAACTGCCTTTCCTAACATGTTCTTTACATGTACAACAGGGACTTTATCTCCCTCTACGGTATGTAGGGAACTGGATTGGTTAGGACCATCACGATTGATAGATCCTCTGGTATTGACCAACCAGGTGGCTTCTGCCAAATGCTTCTCCCAGTGCTTAAATGTTCCGCCACCCAGTGCTTTTAGCATCGTTTTTAACAATCCATTGTATCGTTCAATTTTACCAGAGGCTGGAGCATGATAGGGAATATGGTAAATCCACTCAATGCCATGATCTTTGGCCCAAGTATTTACAAGAGAATTTTTGAAATGAGTCCCATTATCTGACTCAAT
>NW_024964920.1:0-2298 GCF_019238085.1 Lagopus leucura
CCCTTTCTGGTAGATACTACCAGATTGAGAAGCTGTGTTTTGTTCAGGGCTTCAGCAAAGAGCACGCTTGAGTCAAACTGTGAGAAAACTCTTGCAGTGCTTCACCTTGTTCAGTTTTAAAATGTGGGAGGTCTCTTCCATGCTACTCCTCTGTGTGCTGGAGAGCATGAGCGGCTCAGAGAGAGTTGGGTACTTTGGTACTCACCTCAGGGTCTCAGAGCGGGGGAAGGTACTATTTCCGTTCTCTGTCCCCAGAGCATAGCTTGCTGCAGTAGATATTTTCAGAGCATGTGTGGCTGTTGGTCAGATGCTGCAGAGAGAGTCTGGCAGAAGCACTGAGGGTACGTGCTCTTCTCTCTTTGCACATTTTCCCCTAAGCGTGCATTTGGCAAAGCGTAGATAGTCAGCACCCAGGCTGGAGTCGACAGTTAAGGTTTTCCAGAGTGGACACCCTCACTACTGTCTGGCTCATTCCTGCACATTTTGCACACGTTTCTGTGTGGGTGCATCCTGAGTTTGTTTTACGTTTCATGTTATTTACACTTACAATTCTGTGACTCTGTGGTACACAGTGGAGTAGCTTAGATTGGAGCAATGAATGTGGTCTCTTCTGGACGGGAGTTTGGTGAGAAGAGATTAAACTGTTAAGTGATAAGACGGAAAGTGCTTGCAGTTGTCTGGGCCAAGTGTTGGAACTGTGAGCTCCATTTTTCCATTTTCAAATGTCAGTCCTTAAGTGTCTGCCTTCTCAGAAGGTGCAGGGTAATGAGTCTTAGTCAGGTGTTGCATTCACCTACAGCAGTCAGGGGAGATGTTGCTTGATAGCGCTAAGCAAGGAGCCGTGTGTGTTGGCAGTTTCCTCTTAGTGTGAGGGTATTATGCATCTTGCTTTTATGGTACGTCTTGTACAGTGGAAGGTGATAGTAAATGCCAGATGATGGGGGTGTAGGCTAGAGGGAAGTTGACTCAAGCTCTGCGTGTGCCGAAACTGAAGCACGCTGGAGTTTCTTCCTGAGCATTGTCTGAACATGAGGGACATAGCCATGTCAGCTGTCGTTCTTAGGCATCTTTTGCTGGAAAAGAGATAAAGAGGAGTGAAGAGAATATGTGCCTATGATGTGTCTGGGTGTGAAGTTGTCCTTGAATGTAACTCATTTCTTGATTTGTCCTGTGCTGTAGAATTGTTACTCATCTTTCAGATCCTGTGTTTGACTGATGGAGGATAAAAGTGGAGTGCAGTAAATTCTCAGTGTCTCTCTTTGTCCATTCTTTGTAGGTGCCCTGCCAGTAGCAGGACCAGAGCAAGAGGAAGAGTCTGATTCTCCCTGGGATTCTGAGGTACTTTCTGTGAAACGCGCATCTCCCCCGTCTGGGGGAAAGTCGTATGAAAACTATATGTGAGCTTGCCTTCAAATTCAGAGCCCTGCCCTCCATGTGGTTTATTTACCTCAGTTGCTGCTGCTCTACGTCCATAACTGGGGATCCTTGAAATACTTTGAGTGTAGGTTCTGTGTTCCGTTAGGTCAGGCTCCTTACAGGGGCCTCCTGGCTGCTGGCTTTTGAGTTGGGTTTTCTAGCTCATACAGCAGCACAGTTTATTGCTGCTTAAAAACATAGGAGCTTCTCTAAGGAGGCTTGTGTGAGAAGTAGCTTTCTTCCACTGTACGGCTCTGTTCTGCTGATCCCGTCAGAGTTAAATGGATGCCCCTAGGGCGAGCAACCTAGACCTGTAGATTCTTCTGTACAGAACCTCTGTCTTCTGTAGATAGACTTAATCCATTTTTCAAACTTGTGTTCAACGCAGACACCAAGTGTGCTGGCTGTGCTTATCCATTCTGTCTGATGATTCACAAGATGAGAGTGAGCAGGGTCTGTAGCTAATTCCCCTCTAGCTTTTGTTGTGAGGGGAAAAAGACTCGTTCCCCACCCCTTTCTTAGAAATACAAGACTTTCAAGGTAACCTGAATCTCAGTTAGCTTTGCCTTGTTGGCCTTTAATCAAAGCAAATCAGGTTTGTTTGTTTGTTTTTTGCGTCGTAGTGATGCATTCACTTACCCCTGTGCCCCAGGAGCATAAGCTCACATTGGAATGTCAGGCACAAATTTGCTGCAAATGTTGGATGGACGCAGAGCTGCAGCTACTTCTCTGCAATCAACATCTTGATTTCCCGTGTTAATTTCTTTTGTGGCTATCCGGTTTGCCAGCCTTTATCAACATTACAGAATAGTTCAGATGAGTTGTGAGGATTTTTTTTGCCCTTTGATTAGAGATACATAAACCTTTCATTCATTTGATTAA
>NW_024964921.1:0-1915 GCF_019238085.1 Lagopus leucura
CATGATGTAAATCTACCAAAGAACATCATGGCTGTTATACATTGTAATGGACATCAGAAGAGTGACACTGTACAGGAAACTGGGAATATGATGATGGATCAGGTGGCAGAACAGGCAGCTGAAGGAAAAGAAATTGGTGAACGGCTTTAATTCCAGACGGTAAACTTGAAATACCTGAACCTTAGTCAGAACCTATAAGGTACTCTAGAAAGGATAGGAATCTAATTAATGAAGGGAAGAGAGCAAGCTGACAGATGGGTGCACACCCAGATGGACACACTGTTGTGCCTGTTAGTATTGTATAGAATTTGGTTCTAAGGGAACATAATAAAACATGGGGGGTGCAGACACCAGAAAGTAACTGTACAATCCTAGTACCAAGAACAGGGTACAAGTGGGGCATGTTGGCAAGGGAACCTTCCAGGGCAACAATTGCAAATTGATTTTTGAACTGCCAGGAAAAAGGAGGGTTTTGATATATGCTGGTTCTAACCAATACCCTTTCAGGGTGACCAGAAGCATTCCCTTGCAGGATCAATAGAGCAAAGGAAGTAACCAAGGTACTTTTGCAGGAGATTATTCCAAGGTTTGGGTGTCCTGCAACAATACCCTTCAGGTATTGGAATACTGGAACCAGGGAACTCATTTTATTGCAGAGATTGTCCAACAGGTCAGCAAGCATTGGGAATAAATTGGCAATTGCACACAGCACACAGACCACAGGCGAGTGGTCAGGGGGAAAAGATGAACTGTCTAATTAAATCACAGGTTGTAAAACTGGGCCAGGAAGCTGGACTAGCCTGATCACAGTTGTTGCCTTTGGCTCTCCTTAGTACCAGAACAAAACCTAGAGCCAAAGAGGGGTTAAGTCCTTTCAAAATACTGTACAGAAGGCCTTATGTTGTACAAAAGGGGATTTCTACCCAAGTAGGGAGCGAAATACTAACTGAGCATGTGATAAGTCTGCAGGAATGGCTTTGAGAAAAGGAGAAACTGGTTCTAGGAACTAGAGCCCAAGGCCTTGATATGGCTCAATAATATGTATGTAACAAATCTCTTTAAGATTCGCCCCTGGAACCAAGGTGGGTAGGTCTGTTCCAGGTGCTGCTAACATCCCACACAACAGTGAAAGCATTGTGGATACATCATACTAGAGTTAAGAAGGTCCCTCGAACACAATGAGAACTGAAATCAGATGGACCCTTAAAATTGTGAATCTAAGGACAGAAATGTGAGCTCTTGTAACTGATAGAAATGTTGATTTGATGAGTGCGGCATTTGATGTAAATACTTATGTATCTCTTGTGACAAACATTATTACATATCAATATTGTTTGGTATGTGGGCAAGCTAAGGATTTAAACTTTTCTCTTCTTCTTGTTCCTGATGATTTTAAGGCAAGAAATCAAACTGTTGCAGGGTTTGAGTCACTGTCCTGGTGGGTGATGATCAACAAGAATGTAGACTGGATTAACTACATCTGTTATAATCAATGGAGATTTACAAATTATACAAAGAGTGCAATAAAGAGAATTGCAGGACAGTTATATGCCACAAGTAGGGTGGCCTGAGAAAATAGGATCTCCTAAGATATGATAAAGGAATGTATATATAACACTGGCTACCCGTTGTTGCACCTTCATCCCAATAACACAGCTCTGGATGACATAATAATGAAGGCATTGCAAGGGCTTGGTGCCACCCTTGGCAATGAAGTGGTAGAAAGAATCAGGAATAGATACTTCTGTCACTGGATGGTTGGAGTCCTGGTTTGGTGAATGGAAAGGGGTGACTGTATCCACATTTACTTCATGGATAGTAGCAGCAGGAGCCTTGATGGCCACTGGTTGCTGTGTTATCCCCTGTGAGAGGGGACTAGTAGAGTGATTGATAGAGAGAGCACTATTGAAGCAAA
>NW_024964922.1:0-1023 GCF_019238085.1 Lagopus leucura
GCAGCAGAGCCTGGCCCAGTCGAGCTCGTTCCTGGTGTCTGGCTGAGCGTGTTGGCGAGGTCTGGAGACCCAGCGAGACTTTCTTGGCTTGTGCTGTGGGGCTCTGGGAGCTGTTCTCAGTGCCCATCCCCACAACATCACCCGTATTCCCCCGGCCCTGCCTGCATCAGGCAGCCGGGTCCCGAGAAGCACTCGAGGCAGCGGAGGTGAGAGGTGGGGGGGACGCACACCTGGGGGGGCCGTGGGGCTCAAGAGCTGCTAGGGCCACATCCACGGCCCGACCCGGGGCCAGCAGGGAATGGGATGGGGAGGGCTTCCTGCCGAGGGACCGGGGCACAACCGCCGCCTGCCCCGGGACGCACACCGACCGCGGCCTCTTCTTCTTGCAGCGTTCAGGAACCACTGCAGGAGCGCCGCAAGGGGAGCGGATTGCCACCTGCAGCTCCCCGGCCCAAAACGCGGCCATGGAGGAGGAGTTCTGCGCCATCTGCCGCGACGCTACACCTGACGCCTGCGTGGTGCCCTGCGAGCACCGCTTCTGCCTCCGCTGCATCCTACAGTGGACCTTGAGGAAGTTCACCTGCCCGCTCTGCAGGAGCCTCATGTGCACCATCCGCTTTGCGGTGCGGGCAGACGGCTCTCTGCCCTGCGTCATCACGCTGCCATCCGAGTACGAGGCGGAGAGCCACGACACGGCCGCCCTGTGGGACGTCGCCATCCCGCGCCCCGCTCCGTCGGGCAGCCCCGCGGGGCACGCGCAGGAGGAGCTTCCCGACGCGTCCCACGCGGCTCCCGGCGATGCGGCCGCCCGGCCCGCCGGCACGCCCGGCTCCGGGGACGCGGAGGAGCCCCGGCAGGAGGCGGCGCCGGGACCTTCCGCCCAGGACAGCGGCGGCGACCCCGGCACCGGCCCCGCCACCGCCGAGCGGGGCAGGGACCGCTCAGCCCGGGGGTCCCGCCGCCCCAGCAAGAGGAGCAGCAGCGCCCGCAGCACTTCGCAGCCCCGCAAGAGGCCGCCCCCCC
>NW_024964923.1:0-1035 GCF_019238085.1 Lagopus leucura
CTTTCAATCACTATTCATCTGTTCTTATATATTTTATAGGTTGTCCGAAACCCACTGTGGAACTTCTGTTTTAATTTGAGTGAGTCATTCTTTGCATTGATGGTTTGGTCTGTGCTAGTGGAAGGTGGTGTGAGAGTTTATACTCTTGCTCTGTGGATGTATAATCTTGTCTCAGCTGGGAATGTGAATAGTCAAGCCAAGCTGGCATGAGAACTCATCATTGCTATTATCTAAATCTGGACTCAAATAAACCAATGTCTTTCTGCAGACTTCCTCACATCCACATGAGCAGGTCTCAAACTCAGCATCATTTGATTAAATTTCTCATTAATTTTAGATTTGAAACTAGAAGCACTGAGCCAAAAGTGTATTCAGAATACACTTGAGAATGAAAAATGTTTGTGGAAGGCTGACTCATTCCCACTCCAGAACTACAGTGGAACAATTTGGTGCACATCCTCTCCAGCAGCCTATCATTGTCCACTCAGAACAACCTGGAAAGACACATGGAATGTGACCTACTGGAATTTGTAAGAGTAGAAAACACTACAATAAAATTAAAAACACAACCTTGACTGAGAAAGCTGCAATACATAAAACAGCACACATTAATAATGTAGTCCCACTCGGACTGCATTTTAAATAGAGAAATCACACTTAGGCTGTATTATTCTGCACAGGAAACACAGCTGTATTTGTCAGGGTTTGGGATCAGTGGGATTTCTGTTGTTTTGCATCTTGACACAGTTCAGTCTGTGGTGAGGCTTGAGATTCCTTCAATGCGTACAGCTGACTATGGAGACCTTCTAGGAGTGTCTAAAACAACTGACCTTTGTTGTAGCTTACTCCTTCATGAGGTGCTCAAGAAACTCTCCATAAGCCAGAAAGGTCAAGCGCATTTTTCTTGCAGCATCAGAGGTGCTTTGTGAGGTCATAATGGGCCCGGTGAAGACATTCAGGAACCCCATATGATGTCATGCCAGCAGGTACCACTTGTGCCTCAAGCCTGCAAGGAGGGTGCTTGCTGCTTGTGGA
>NW_024964924.1:0-1669 GCF_019238085.1 Lagopus leucura
GCTATGGGGTGGTTACAGGGTAGTTATGGGGAGCTATGGGGCGGCTATGGGGCAACTATGGGGAGCTATGGGGCAGAGCTGTGGGGCAGCGCTATGGGGCACACACTTATGAGGCAGCCCTGGACCCAAATACGCACTTATGGGGCAGCCCCACAAGTGCTGCTGTGCATTCTATGGGGCTGCCCCTGACCCACATACGCTCACTTATGGGGCAGCCCCACAACTGCTGCTATGCAATCTATGGGGCAGCCCCACAACTGCTGCTATGCAATCTGTGGGGCAGCCCCTGACCCACATATTCACACTTATGGGGCAGCGCCCCCCAGCCCCCACTATGCAATCTATGGGGCAGCCCCACAGATGTACACTTATGGGGCAGCCCCAGACCCACATATGCACACTTATGGGGCAGCCCCCCAATCCCCACTATGCAATCTATGGGGCAGCCCTGACCCACAGATGCACACTTATGGGGCAGCCTTTGCCCCACATATGCACACTTATGGGGCAGCCCCACAACTGCTACTGTGCTGTCTATGGGGCGGCTCCTGACCCACATACGCACACTTATGGGGCAGCCCCCCAACGCCCTCTATGCAATCTATGGGGCAGCCCCACAGCTCAAGGTACATGCTTATGGGGCAGCCCCAGACCCACATACGCACACTTATGGGGCAGCCCCACAACTGCTGCTATGCAATCTATGGGGCAGCCCCAGACCCACATACGCACACTTATGGGGCAGCCCCCCAGTCCCCACTATTCAATCTCTGGGGCAGCCCCCGCCCCACATATTCGCACTTATGGGGCAGCCCCCAAATCTGTGTCGTCCCCCCCCCCCCTGCCCCATAGCGCTGCCCCCCCCGCCCCATAGACCGCCTCCTGCCCCATAGCAGCGACCCCCCACCCCATTGCATCATCCCACTGCGCCCCATAGAATCGCCCCCTCCACCCCATAGCATCATTCCCCCCCATAGAGCCCCATAGTGCCCCATAGTGACCCCATAGAGCTCCATAGTGACCCCATAGTGACCCCATAGTGCCCCATAGTGCCCCATAGTGACCCCATAGGGACCCCATAGAGCTCCAAAGTGCCCCATAGTGACCCCATAGAGCTCCATAGTGCCCCATAGTGCCCCATAGTGACCCATAGTGACCCCATAGAGCTCCATAGTGACCCCATAGTGACCCCATAGAGCCCCATAGTGCCCCCATAGTGCCCCATAGTGAACCCATAGAGCTCCATAGTGCCCCCATAGTGACTCCATAGTGCCCCATAGTGCCCCTTAGTGCTCCATAGTGCCCCATAGTGCCCCATAGTGACCCCATAGTGACCCCATAGAGCTCCATAGTGCCCCATAGTGACCCCATAGCGCTCCATAGTGACCCCATAGTGACCCCATAGCGTTCTATAGGGACCCCATAGTGACCCCATAGCGCTCCATAGTGCCCCTATAGTGACCCCATAGAGCTCCATAGTGCCTCATAGTGACCCCATAGAGCTCCATAGTGCCCCATAGTGACCCCATAGCGCTGCATAGTGCCCCATAGAGCTCCATAGTGCCCCATAGTGCCCCATAGCGATCCCATAGTGCCCCCATAGTGACTCCATAGTGCCCCATAGCGACCCCATAGTGACCCCATAGTGACCCCATAGAGCTCCATAGTG
>NW_024964925.1:0-24971 GCF_019238085.1 Lagopus leucura
TCTGCCTATATATGTGTATATATATCTATATATACACACATATATAGGCAGAAGTCCTTTGTTTTTAAAAAAAAAAAAAAGCAACAGACAAATGCTGAAGTTTTGTTGTTGAATTGTTGATTCAAAGCGAAATACGCTACCAAATTATTTCCTTCTAAAACATAAGAGATATGAAACTGCAATACTGTAGTTTAGCTTACATCACAGAATGGCAAGGTTGGAAATGACCTGCAAGATCACCTAGTCCAACCGTCCTCCCATTACCATTACTACCACAAGCCTCTAAGCCATATCTCGTAGCTCCTCATCCAGATGCCTCTTGAACACATTGCCAGGGACGGCGACTCCACCACCTCCCTGGGCAGCCATTCCAGCATGTAACCACTCTGAGAGCAAAAGTTCTTCCCTGTGTCTAATCTAAATGTCCTCTGATACAACTTGCAGCCATTTCCTCGGGTTCTGTTTGTTGCCTGGGAGAAGAGGCCAAACCCCTCCTCATCACAACCTCCCTTCAGGAAGTTATAGAGTGCAGTAAGATCTCCTCTGAGCCTCCTCTTCTCCAGACTGAACAATCCCAGCTCCCTCAGGCAGTCCTCGTAAGATTTGTGCTCCAGACCCCTCACCAGTTTCATTGTCCTCCTCTGGATGTTCCAGAGTATTTTTTGTAGTGAAGAGCCCAAAACTGAACACAGTACTTGAGGTGCGGCCTCACCAGTGCTGAGTACAGGCGGATGCTCACCTCCCTGCTCCTGCTGGCCACACCATTTCTAATGCAGGCCAGGATGCTGTTGGCCCTCTTGGCCACCTGGGCACACTGTCGACTCATGTTCAGCCAAGCATCAACCAACACCCTGAGGTCCCTTTCCTCTTCACAGTCATCCAGCCACTCACCCCCAGGCCTTTGCACTGCATGGGGTTGTTGCGGCCAAAGTGCAGGACCCAACACTTGGCCTTGTTGAACCTCATCCCATTTACCTCAGCCCAGCGATCCAGCTTATCTAGATCCCTCTGAAGGGCCTCCCTACCCTCAGGCAGATCAACACCACCTCCCAAGCTTGGTGTCATCTGCAAACTTACTGATGGTACACTCAATCCCTTCATCTAGGTCATCAATAAAGACATTAAACAAGATGGACACCCAGACCTCTGGAGGACACCACTCATAACGGGTCACCAGCTGGACTTAACTCCATTAACCACCACACATTGGGCACAGCCCTCTAGCCAGTTCCTTACCCAAATAAGACTATACCTGTCCAGGCCAAGAGCAGCCAGTTTTCCCAGAACAATACTGTGAGAGACTGTGTCAAAAGCTTTGCTGAAGTCTAAGTAGACTGCATCAACAGCCTTTCCCTCATCTACCAGTCTGGTCACCCAGTTGTAGAAGGAGATGAGGTTGGTCAAGCACGACCTGCCTTTCATGAACCTGTGCTGGCTGGGCCTGATCCCCTGGATGCCATGCACATGCCTTGTGATTGCACCCAAGATGATTTGCTCCATAATTTTCCCTGCTAGAGGCTGACAAGCCTCTAGTTCTCCGAATCCTCCTTACGGGCCATCATTATCTGAATGCAAACACCAGCTAGGTTGCAAGTGTTCTAAGTGCTTTTTAAAAGAAAAGTTTGCAGCATTTTAACTGCATAACATAAAGGTACAGGCTAGACTAGACACAGTTTTTGTATTTTGTTAAGCCTTAGCTAATTTATGAGAGGAAAAACACAATGAGGCCTCATTAATCTCTTTCTCATCTTTCAAAGTATTAGCGTGCAGTAGTCTACATCCCTAAACTAGAAGACTGTTCCAGTCATGCATCAAATGAAACCTGATGAATTCAGATGAAATATCCTTCATGCAATTACCTTATAGGGGAAAGCGGTTCAAAGCCTCCTCTGTGCTCTGCAGAGCCTGCTTTACCTCTCCGATGTGTAGAATTAAACTCAACAGTGAAATAAGGGGCACTCCTTGTTCTCATTTGCATCTCTATGTAGAGCTCCTGATAGTAGGTCTTCAAGGAAAGCTCATGAATTGGCAGATATAGGGTGGAGACATCAAATAAATGGTTAGTTTTTAACAGCTTTCCCATGGTTAAGAAGGCAGGTTGGGAACGGAAGCTAGTGAAGGGGCCCAGTACCAGGCTCACTGGAGTTCAGGAAGTGTTTAGATAATCAGAGACAGGATTTGTAAAGGTGTCCTGTGTTGAGTCAAGAGTTGGACTCCAAGATCCTTTTAGGCCCCTTTCTACTCAGGATATTCTATGATTCTGTGATCTTCTACTGCTATGGAACTTCCACTGCTTTCAAGACCTGAACAAGAATTATCTTACTGCTCACTGAAATATTAACTGAAGTTCTGAAGAGAACTGGAGGACTGATCGATCTCATGTGCATATGAGAAGTACACAGTACACTCCAAAATGATTATGGTACATAATACACTGTAAAATACTTGCTCATTTTCTTTGGATTTAAGACAGAGCAATTGGTCCAATTGATTAGTATTTCAACTTAGAAAAGGCTCAAAAAGCTCCCCTTTTATTAAAGAAACTGGGACAATTCTAAATTCTTCATACGTAGCTTTGAATTTTTATAACAGGAACCACAAAACTTATCCCTGATGTTCAGTAGAGCACATAATTCCCAAAAATTCTTAATTAAATATGCTATAAATTTTACATTTTAAAAAAAGTATGTAATTGCAATTTAATTGTATCTGCATTATGTTGTTAAGCAATTTGTTAAAGGTGGATTATTTTATAAGATTTCCTTTTTCATGAGGTTAATTCAGCTTAACTTTGCCATCACACAAAAGTGTATTTTTATTTTTATCTATTCAGATGTTTAAATCATTAGAATTAGTCTTACACAATCAGATTCTAAGGAGGCTTACTCACATTTGCAGATGGAGATCGTTTGGCCCAGCCCAGCAACAGGACTTATGGCTTCAGCAGTAGGAATGGCTGAATTAAACGTATATCCACTTCAGCAGCATCAGATTGAAGACTAATCCTTTAAAAGATAAGACAAGTAGGAGCTTTCACTAATACAGTCATCTGTAGGGTGGGCTAGTTCATTGAGACCTTTTTGCTCTATGCACTTTAAACTGCAAGGGAGCAAATGCATGTGAATGAGCAATCCCCCTCGAGCTTTTACAGGCAACCTGAGGAATTATTGTTACTCAAATTATAGTCCCATCCCCAGGACTATATAACTTACAAATGCAGGAGGGAGAGAGTATTACACTCTGAATTTTACTCACTGCTCTCCTGCAAGACTTGTCATTCCCTGTAGTCTGTTCCCTCTCCCTCTGTTCTGGAATCTTTTTCCATGTTAACCAATTTCTTGCTGTGTGTAGATTGTAAACTTCCATCATAGTGACAACTAACTAAAAGTTCAAGTTCTACTTAAAGAAGAACCTGGGTGTCCTGATGGATGAAAAACTCAACATGAGCCAGCAGTGTGCTCTTGCATCTTGGAAAGCAAATGGTTTCTTGGGTTCCATCAGAAGAAGGGTGATTGTTCCTCTCTACTCTGCTCTTGTGAGGCCCCAGCTGGAGTACTACATCCAGGTTTGGAGCTCCCAGTACAAGAAAGACAGAAGTGTTGGAGAGGGTCCAGAGGAAAGCCACAAAGATGATCAGAACTGGAGCACCACTCCTACAAAGACAGGCTGAGAGAACTAGGCTCATTCAGACTGGAGCAAAGAGGGTTGCAGGGTAACCTAATTGCAGGCTGTCAGTACCTAGAGGGAGCCTACAAGCAGGAGGGAAGTCAACTCTTTGAAAAGGTAGATAACAGCAGGACAAGGGGAAGTGCTGTACAAGTTGAGGGAGGGAAGATTGAGGTTGGATGTCAGGGGGAAGTTCTTTACTATGGGAGTGATAAGGTGCTGGAGCAGGCTGCCCAGAGAGGCTGTGGATGCCCCATCCCTGTATGCCAGGTTGGATGGAATGCTGGGCAACCTGATCTAGTATTAAACAGGGAGGTTGGTGGCCCTGCATGTGGCAGGGGGGTTGAAGATTCATGATCCTCAAGGTCCCTTCCAACCCAGTTCATTCCATGGTCTTGTGAACACTCACCTGCATCCAAAGAGGTAGGCCTGCAAGAAAGACTCCACAGAGGAGAAACCCCCAGGAAGAGATCCTTCCCCAGTGGCAGACAGCCCTTAAATGGGGTCTAGGAATTGCCTTCACCTGTGCTCCCAGGGCTGACTCAGTCCTTGCCTCAGGTGATCAATCAGTGGTTCAGGCTGTGACTCTACAGTTCCCATACACCAGGCAGCCAATTTTATTTAAATATATAAAAAAAGTTTTCCATGTTGATTGGTTTGTTTTGCCATAGTTCTGTACTTGATCTGTACCAAAATGGTGTTACATTCAGGTATCACCAAGACGTGGACTGAGTTGCTTTGAACATAAGTAGTACTGGTCACCACCTCAAAATGTGGCTTGAATTAGGAGGAAAATTAAGGTCTTTTGGGATAAGACGACCCAAGAGGACTATTCTGCTTTTACTTCTTGTTATTTTTTTTGGTAATGGGCTCTCTCCTACATGGATCTTACTTCTTTTACTCCCTCTGCTGACATCAGCGTTCTCCTGTGAATCCTGGAGACACCTGGGTTTGAAGGCAGTTTGAGAGAGGGAAGGAAAATGCCTGAGTCCCACTGAAATCCTATGAGAGCAAAGCCCCAGCCTTCAGTCCCTCTGTTTTATTTTCTCTTTTATTCCTTCAGAATGGAATTAATATCTCTTTGATAAATACAAAAGTATTCAGATATAACTTCTAGCTCAGAAACTGATGATTGCTGAAATTTGGGAGGAAATGTAGCAAAAGGGTCCCTCAATACCTGACTTCTTATGCCTTCTGTGTAATCACCTGTTGAGTTTCGCTTCAGTCGCTGTGACTTGCACTAATGTTCAATGTTCATTAACCAGCTCGCTAGTTTTTATGATAAAACACTTTGTTGCTCATCTAAAACCAGAACAGAAATCCTTAGATAGTGTAAACTTTACAATTGTTTTCACTTGCCAGAGGATAGAAAACCATGTGAAGCCCTTAGGCAGGATCTTCCCTGAGGCAAAGGAAGGAAAAAGTCCAATATATTAATCGATTCCTATCTTGCAAGCAATCCATGTGGATTCATGTAGACCCTGGGGAAATATTTTTGTGTTGTCCCTGTATCTGTGCACAGGGCAGAGCCCTCTGACTTGATCAGATTAAGGCTGTGACCAAGGCATATGGTTTATTATTTTTTAAAAGGACATTTTCCCTACACTTAGGTTGCCCGTCAGTGTTTCTGTAAGGCTGGTGGAGATGGTATGACTCTCCCATGGAAATGGAGCGATCAGAGAAAGGCATCACTGCTGCTGTTGGGAAAGAGTCACCATCAGACATGTAAGTCTTCTGCTCTTTTCCCCCTCTAAGGCTGTCTCTTTCCTTCTCCATTCCTCCAAATCATTATTTTTCTCTTCAAGGACTGAATGGTGGCACTTTGCCGGCGTCCTTGTTAAGATCTCCACTAGAAAAATGCTTTTGCTTAAGAAAATAACATCACGGGAAAGGCCATGGCAACACAAACACTTATTTTGCCAGAACACATTTATACTGGATGGGTGGGTAGTTCAGATGGCCATGAACACTTAATAAAGCTCATTTTTCTGTAATTCCCCAGAGCACTTTTTAAAAAATAAAATAATAATAATAATAATAATAATAATAAAAAGACTATCATAGAGAGACAGGCATTTTAGTGGAAACTTCCAGATTTAAAACAAATATGACTATTTACATTTCACAATTTCTTTTTGTCACCTTAGCAATCTAGGGAAGACAATTTCCAGCTTAAACAGACTGTATCTCATTATGCCTTTCCAACTTTTCAGTCTTCTCTTTCTTATTTTTCTGTCCAAAATCCTAATAACAGCCTGTAACACATTTACATTCCTGCATTCTTGCCCCTGTTTTGTTGGGTACACAGTATTCCCTCTTCTCTTTTTTTTCCCTCTCTCTCCCTTTGGTAATATAATCTTTCCGCATTTTTCCAGGCTTGGACAAACAGAGATGTTTTCAGTCTCCTGTTAGTGTTTAAACCAAGAGAGAGAGGAAAAAAAAAAAAAAAAAAGCCTCTGGCTTTCAGACATGCATTTAAAACATATGCCAACAGCAGCAGCACAAACTTAGGATGAGAAAGACAAAGTTGTCTACCAAATTTTGTAGCTCTGGAGACTTTAAGACCAGAATGAACCAACAGATCTATTGGTTGCACCTAATCTATTTATTGTTTGTCACGGCTATTAAGTTTTATCCACTCATCACCATATTTAGAACTGCAACTATTTTGAACTTCCAGAAAAGCACACTGTTTCAAAGTAAGAACATCAAGAGGTAGCAAATCAACCACTTCCCCTGGCATTGATATGCCCTGATAAAAGCACGTGTAACTTCTCATTTGAATTGGCTGGCTTATAGCACCTGCTACTTTTTTCCCCTCTTTCTATGATATTAAAGAGCTTTTATGTCCCAAGTAACACAGAGAAGTTTTTTTTATGAACTCACCTAGTCATGGAGGGTCTATCTTTGTACACAGTGAACACACTGTGTGGTTAACACTTGCAGTTACACGAGATACCTGTGCTGCCATAATGCCCCACTGAATGCAACCAAAGCAGTTGGCTGCATCTCCTTCCCCTCCTCTTACTCCTGGCCACAAATTCTTACTGCTTCTCTTGGACCAGGTTTGCTGCTTGTCTCACTGTGCAAAGAGATAAGTGAACCCTCTCTACAGATACAAAGGCTTTGGTAGAAAAAATGCATGCATATTCATACACCAGCATAAAGAATGCACCAAGGATTAAAGCTTTCATTACATAGACAAGACCACAATGAATTGTATTTTTGATTGATGTAATCTTCTATCAGCTTCCGAATTATGAAAATAAAACAAGCAATGCTTCTGTAAAATCACTTAGCTCCTGATCCTGCTAGTGTGAGCAGAACTCATCTATGAGCTATGTGGGAAGCTGACAGATCAGGGGCTTGCCATCTCAGACACTCTCTCAGGAGGCATCTGATAGATGCAGCTTTGCTTCTGTGTTGTGTCCTTACTGACCCATGTGGTACTGTACGAATCCTTTTCATTTCACTGGCTCTCCAGCTCATGACAAATCTAAGTGTGAAAACAACAGGGTTTTCCTTCAAGCTACCACAGTATTTACTTTTTCTAGAATGATAGCAGCATCAGCCACAGTTACGGAAACAATCAGCAAGTTGCTCTGCACTGTTCAAAACAGACAAAACAAAACACTTCTTATAAAAAATACTCACACTGAAATGTCACAGACCTGAGCTATGAGGTATTGTGAGTGAACAAAGAAAATAGTGAAAAGCCTGGCAGAACAAACCTGGGTATACAATGGAGAAAACATTGTCCTCTCACTGGGACCTACACAAGGGATCTGCAAATTCGTTTTGCAGAGAAGGCCAAATTCCAGACTTAATGGCTGCTTGTCTAATTTTAGGACTATATGATACACTTAATCTACAGCAAGATACACAATGTTATCAGAGGGATACTGGAATTAAGATCAAGGGAATAAACTACCCTGTTGTACTGTGGTAACAATCTCAGGCTTACTGCTGTGACTGTTTCTCAGTTGGGGTAACATTCCTATCTTGATTGTCCCTGTTATTTGCACTTTAGTTTGCTTCTTTCCAGTTTTCCTTGTGCTGCTGTTCCCCTTCTGTCCTTCCTGTTCCTCAAAATTCTTCTCCCTGTAATAATTTCTATTTTTTTCTCGTGTTTAACTCCAATTGCCTCCAATCAAAAAGGTTTGCTAAGCATTCTAAGTCATGCCCTGTCATGTCACTAAGTTTTAATTGTTCAAAGACAGAGAAAACTAATGTGATTCAGAATATTATTTCAGGCTGCCTATAGAGTCGTAGAAAATGCTGCAGAAATATAAAAGAGTTCATGTTTTGAATATTATAATGGCTCTTTTTCTCTCTAGGGAATGCAATGAGTGTAACTACTGTAGCATGAACTATTCCACAGTAGTTGCTCCTAAATAACTCCTTGCAGCTTTTAGAATAGCACAGAAATAGCTGCATGAGTTGTATCAGTCAATTTCCTTGTGTAGACAAAATCTTTTGTAAACAGGATGGCTTGGGCTCACAGTCTACTTTAATGTAAGCTTACATTTTGGAGAAACTGGATCTCTCATGGATTTGTACAGCATATCAGCTAGGAAAATGGAAAGACTCCATAAACTTTGTTTTTTTCTGGTCTCTGTTTTCCATGAACCACGTTATTGTCTCTTCTCTGTCCTTAATTGTTGTATTATGATCTTTCTGGCCTCCGGCTCTTTGTTCTAATGATTAAACAGAACTAGCATTTTTTTGAGGTCATGGTGATAATATGATAGTCCCTTTGAAGGGATTCGGTCATACAGCAGTAATGCACTGTGATATTATCGGAACCTTAATTTTGAGTGTTGGCAGTATAATCACTGAAAAACCCTATGTGTTTTTTAAAACTTTAAATATCTATCCAGTGGATAGAAGAACCAGCAGTAACAAACAAAACAAGGCTAAACAAGCAGAAGGCCCATTCGGTTTCCTTTCTGGAGCACAGTGGGCAATTACTAAAAAGGAGTACAGCTGTTAAGTGGTTCCTCTGAAGAACAGCATTCTTACTACACAACCCCTCCTGTCTAAGGCTGCCATCCAGAAGTAGCTTCCAAAAGAACTAATACAATTCTCCCTGAGTCTGAGATTCCTGGTAAGCCAGTGAGTGGGATTCAACTCTTGAGGGTTACTCATTCCAGCATTTTTGGGCACCTGTCTGGAGATCAAAACCAATTTTTGGCAGTGTTTGTTTTGCTTCTTCTCATGTACTACAAGGAATGCTAGAACACTGGCTTAGACTTAGAGAACTATCTTTAAAACATCTAAGGCTAGATAAGTTTCCACACCCTTGTGGTTTGTCCTACCTTTGAATTACACACATGCTAGATTTAATGTTGAACATTAGAAATCAAATAAATCACAACGTGCTGCCTTGGAAATTCATACTATTACATCAGACTTGGACAGAAGCAAAAAGGAAAAAAAAAAAAAAAAAAGAGAATACTATGAATGGTATCATTCAGAACACTGGTAGATTTTTACTTCTTAACGTCAGGCCCTACTTCTACAAATCTCTGCTCAGTTAGTCTGACTGACTTCATTTCGTTTAGGGCTCGCTTTGTGAGGGGCACATACAGTCAACTACTTTTGAATTTGTTGGGACAGATTCTCGGTGAACATTCTTAACAAATAGGTAGAAGATGAAATATATTACTAGAATTTGCCAGTGATGCTAAGCAGCACTGTTACAAAAGTGTGAGGATAGTGAAATAGTAAACTGCTCATAGCCTTTCTGCAGCACTTACCAAGACGACATACAAATGTGGTTTACAAACAGTGGTTTAGCCTCTTTATCTCTGGAAAGATAATTACATAATGAATGTGGTTTACTGATAAGAAAACTGGCCTATGGGCAAATGAGTGACTGGTGCAAGATTATGCACAGATGAGGTGTGGTGCTGAGTATGAATAGCACTCTGCAAGGAAATTGTTTCTTGACTGACACACGAGCCATTTTAAGGAATCTCCAGAGCTTGCACTGTGAGAATAACCTCTATTTTTGCAGCATGGTTTATGACAAAATACATCTTCTGTGGGCAGACTGAGGTTAAAATGAATTAACTAAGGGCTAAATCTAAGTACAGGAAAAATAAACCCATCCAAATAGTAAACAGCTGAGGGCAACACAACAGACAACACTTCAGCACTTTTTGGGCCCTTGTAGTACGTTAGAGAGCCAGTGTCAACTTCTACTGAGAGACTGTGGGATATGTGGCAAAATGACTTCTGCCACAGATCAAGGAGAAGGTGGTCTTAGAAATATCAGTGGCTGCTCCCAGGATGATCACTTTTGCCCTCTGTCCTATACTTCTTCTGGCAGCAGAAGCTGTTTGGTTGGCTCAGCCGTGGCCCCAGCTCTTCTTTGACCCCAGGACCGTAAAATTCTGTTTGGCCTGTTTGTTGTGTAGCCATTAGCTGATCTGCACTCACTGCGTAGGTTATATTGCAACTACATAGCCTGTAACTGTAAAAATCCTCTTTCTTTTTCCCTAGAAGTTACCCACACAAGCAGAAAATTACTGTGTGAATATGAAGTAAGGAAAACAGCTCCAGGTGACAAATGCTCATAGACTGTGTACGAGCTCATACTGAGAAATGATGGGGAAAAATCAGTATTTTTTGTGCATGTCTGTTGGAAGCACATGTGCACACTGATTACAAGAAAGGGAACAAACAGACCTTAAAACTTGTTGCAGCCTTTTGAGGAGAAAAGTAATAAACTCATTATGTGGATTCTTCCCAGCACTGTGACTAAGCTAAGAGCACTGCATGACGTTTGCTTTGTCACACTGCCAAAAAGAAAGTTCGTAGAAGGCAGTACACTCTACTGAAAACAACTGGTTAAGCACACACACCCTAAACTCACAAAGCTTGTAAGAAGAAAAAAATGTCAGGGATGGGTATGAAATGTTGAGACTTTTTCCTTTGTCGACTGTGGAGACTACATCCAGATGGTCTCTTGCGCACCGAAGTCCAAACTGCACACAATTCAGCTTTTGTAATTTATAACACTAGGTGGCTCTCTTGGCTTTTTAATGCAGTATTTCCCAAGCTCACACAAGCTCTGAGAAGTAGATACAATTTGTAACGATGTGCTCCATTATGGACTACAAGCTATTAAAATAAAAAAAAAGAAAGAAAGAAAAAAAAAAAGAATTGCCTTCATTGCCTGTGATCAAATTAGAACTGTAGCACCGGGAGCATGACGGAATCGCTTTTCAGTTTCTCTCCTGCGTTTTACAGATCTTTCACATGATGGCTGTGTGGTGACTAAGAAGGGGGAAAGGGAAGGCTCTGAGTTCTGCTCCCATCCACGGTGAAAGCTGGCAAAAGTAGTTTTAAGCTGGTGATACACTCATTCAGTTTCTGAGCCATTTCGCACTGGCCTGTCCAACTGGCACGTTTGAGGAAAACCGTCCTTTTCACCTTGAGCTTTGAGGTGACAAGTAACTCAAGGCATCCCTCAGGCACCTGCAGATCCCTAAGGTACATGAAAAACCTTTCCTTCTCTTGGTGCTGAAAAATGCTGAAATATTGCCCTGAGGCATTAACTCTGGATTCCATTCTTCACAAGTGATGGCTGAGCTAACTGCTAGTCAGATAGCATCTCTTCAGAACAAGAGACCAAATCAACTTTACTTTGGGGTAACAGTGGCTCCATAACATCAAGAAGGAAAATTTATGACTAAAATACATTACATGCTTTTCAGAAGTGTCATTGGAGATGTTCAGGGCTTTCTCCTCTAGCCTTCAGCCACATTAGCACACCTACTCACATCAGAAGAGAAATGGATGTGTTTTTTCCTTCCCAGCAACTCTGCAACTGTCTCCCTCAACATGGCCTTAATAACTAAATCTTTAAAAACTTTTCATTCTTCCCATGTGTACAATTTCATCTGGAGTAGTCTTTGCAGATTATTTTGACAATCAGCAGTAGATATATCTAATGTGACCAGGTTCAGTGTATTATGCACTGTTAAAGCACTTATTTATGCAAAGAAATATGATGGATGAAATTTACTCTTGCTGCTTTCCTAAATACCCAAATCCAGCATTTAACTACTAAATAAATACACATTTGCTTACAAGAAATTAATAATTTCCAATTGTTTGGACTAGCATTTATGTCATAGTTTAAAATCTATGTCTCATTTATAACACTGCAATCTGAGTTTTGAAGAAAGACTGAATTGAATTATCAATGTTGAAGAAACATCAATGCAATGTTCTCTTTTTCTCTAGTATTTATTAAGTTCTAAATTCTTCTAATATTTCTTTGTTTGTAAAATGAAAAGTAGCCAAAATTCAGAAAGTAGTTAATTAAGGAAGCCAGGCAATGAGTCTAACAGCTCTTTTTTTTCCTCCAGTTTTGTCTGGATCTGAGAATACTGCTTGCTCTCTTATTCCCTGCTTATGCCTTGGATACAAGAGAGGACAGGTATGAGCCATTCAAACTCTTGACTAATCAATCAGGGCCTCTTTCATTTCACACTTTCTTTTCTCTGCTCCGGCCTCTATTGCACGAGTCTCAGAAAGATTTCTCTATGTTTGAGCTGCTCTCTGTGGAAATTACTCCTTTTCAGCAGCATAATGCAGCAAACAGCTTTATGATGTCCAGGGACCATCCAGTGAGACCCTTTGCCCTTCTGTGGTAACACCATATGCATGAGTGTGGCAATCTATGACACACTCCTTTGGCTTAATAATGCACTGCTTTGACCTGTCTGTGTGTCAGTTAGCAGACATCTCTGCAGTGTACTGGTGGCAGACATGAGCTTACACTGCCTGCAGTCTTAGCAAGAGCTAACAGTTCAAAGAGCTGAGCTACATCTGGTCATACGATATTTGGATCAAAGCTGGCTCACAGGGCACAATGCTGCGTAGAACAAGCTCACCACCACAGGACACTGTGAACACCAAAGCAGACAGGGTTAAAAATAGAACAGGACTCATTGTTGGAAGACATTCACTGACTGATGACAATCACCTAGGACAGTCCAGGTTCCACCTCCAGCTCATAAAAATTACAAAGCATTACAGGCAAGGCACAACAGGGAAAGGATTGCTTTGTCTTTGGTACGATCTACTCATACTCCTTCTCACAATGGATTTCTCTTTTAGGGCTGGCTGGGCATTAGCAACAAATGGAAAAGGTTGCGAGGGGGTACGGTCAAAGATGTGCAACTAGAGAACCAGAGCAAAACCATGAGCAGAACACCATTATCCACCAATCCCTCAAGGTATCCATGGAACCCAAGGCCTTCCCAGGGAGAAAAAGAACAATAAGAAGGAAGCAATTGATCAGGGGCACTAAATCAAAAAGGAAAGGCATGTGAGAGCTGCAGGATCTGCATGAATATAGAAGGAATTGAGTGAGGCACTACACGCAGAAGTTCCGATGGTGTATGCAGTGTGAAAGCACCCGAGGTGGACACCACCTGACAGTGCTCTGCCTGCAAGTGAGAGAACAAAGCAACGGAAACATCACTGCCTCTGGGAGCTCTCTGATGCCTGCTGGAGAGAGAGCACTGGGCTTTTCTCCATATCTTGACCTTGTATGCTCTTAAGCAACGTGGAAATCTACCTTTGCACAGGGATGTGGTCCTCTGCTTGTGACAGCAGCTGAAAACTTGATAATTTCCTTCCCTGCATCCATACTGGATTAAGTTCCGTTTGTGCAGGAGCTGTGAATCGGTGATGTTTTCTCAGACCCTCACAAAAGAGCACAAATATGACATGCGTATGTGTGCTGATGTTTTTGAACGAAAAGGAATTTCCTCCAGGTGAAGGAAGAGACTGGAATTTTGTGAAATTGAGAAGCACCACAGGATCAAGCAGGCAAATGAGTCATTTTGGAACCAGAGATAAACATCTCTAATAACATAAACACCTCTCCTCCCCTTCTACTTTTTACGAACCAACAGTCTAAATAAAGTGGAATGGGAGCGAGCAGTTATATAAGATGAAATCTGCATTCCTTGCATAACTGCTGTTTACATAACAGCAGCAAGGTCAGCAGCCGCAAGGAGAGCAGCAACGCCGGCAGCAGCAGGTGGTGCCACAGCCCAGGCAGTCAGCGCTGCACCAGCACCCGCATCTGGCCGACTGCTGCGGCTCGGATGGCAGCTCCTGCTATTGGGTAGCGGCAGGCTTGCAGTGCCTCTTGGCAAATCACATTTACAGAAAAGAGACTCTCGTTTTCCCGTCATTTACAGGATAGAAAGAAAGAAAAAAAAAAAAAGGATGGAAAATGTCACAAGCCACCTGTAGATACTGTTTTAGAGGAGCTTTACGGAAAGAACACGAGGCTTGCCACAGAAATTTTGCATGTATGATTAGGCACAGCCCTAGCTATGTGAGTGAGGATGGTCTGGAGACGCAGCAGGCTGATGTGGAACCCCAGGCACATAATATGAAGTTATATGAAGTTCATATAAGTTTATGCCTAAACCATATCTTTCATTTCCCAGTTTCTGGGCACAGTTCCACATTCCATCTGCAACACACAGATACCTGACAGTTGGGAAGAAACTTCGAACTCGAGGGCCAAATAATCCAGATGCCAACCCTAGCCACAGATGATCACAAAAACCCCAACGTAAAAGCAACGGCAATGCAGAACTTACTGTCACTTAATGAAATAATGTGCATTTCCACTGCAAACGTAATATGAAAAACAATTTTAAACATATAAGTATGGGTTTCACTACTGATTTCTGAAGAAACCAAATAATTCAGAATATTCTTTATTTTAGGGGAGTTCCAAAACAGACCACCGACTTCCCATCTGTGGGCCAAAATTTCCATCTTTCATTATTTATCTTGCACCAGCCGAGTTGAGTTTATTAGAATGCTACTTGCTGAATGTTCTATGTGCATCCTGAGCAAATAAAAATCCTCCTGAAACAGCCATGTAAAATGGCATCGTACATCAGTGGTGGTTAAAAAGGATTTCGTTTGGACATTATGTAACAGATGTGAAATGCAACTTTCAGAAAATCCTCCTTTTTATAAATCAGATTAAGGATCTTTCAGCTCCACATACAGGTTTATCTCGTAATATAGTGATATCCCTTTCTTAGAACAGAGACAACATTTCAGACAAATTATATGTAACTTCAGAGCAAAGTGGTCTTCTATCACAGGTAAATACCTGCAAATCCAAGCTCAGTAAGTTTAAGTTCCAAACTGGCATTTAACATGGCTGCTGTGACAAAGCACGGCAATTAGCAGAATGCCAGCAAAAAATTTTCCAATGTAGCTTGTGATTCCAGCTTACAATATAAATACACCAAAGTGTCCCATCTTCCTCGTAAAACCTTCTTGTGCAATAAAATATCATGGTACGTTCCATTTATAAACTCATGGAAAACTTCTATTATGTTATTTTAGACTGAAGTTGTTAGGACCACTCTCCCTGAGAAGTATTTCCTAACATCCAGTCTGAATCTCCTCTTGCACAACTTGAGGCCACTTCCTTTTGTCCTTTTACATGGGAGAAGAGACCATAGCCTCCCTTCAGGTAGCTGTACTGAGCAGTAAGGTCACTCCTGAGCCTCCTTCTCTCCAGACTGAACAATCCCAGCTCTATCAGCTGCTCCTCATAAGACTTGTGCTCCAGACCCCTCACCATCTTAGTTGCCCCTCTCTGGACACACTCCAGAGCCTCGATGTCTTTCTTGTAGTGAGGTGCCCAAAACTGAATATGGTACTCATGGTGCGGCCTCACCAGAGCTGAGTACAGAGGGATGATCACCTCCCTTCTCCTGCTAGCAACACTATTTCTGATACAAGCCAGGAAGCCACTAGCCTTCTTTGCCATCTGGGCACACTGCTGCCTCACGTTCAGCTGAGTGTGGACCAGTACCCCCAGGCCCGTTGCCTCTGCACAGTCTTCCAGCCATTCTGTCCCAAGCCTGTAGTGTTATCTGGGGTTGTTGTGGCTGAAGTCCAGGACCCAGCACTTGGTCTTGTTGAACTTCTTCCTACTGGCTACAGCCCAGTTATCCAGCCTGTCCAGATCCCTCTGTAGGCTCTTCCTGCCCGCAGACAGATTGATACTTCCTGCCAACTTGGTGTCATCTGCAAACTTACTGAGCGTGCGCTCAATGCACTCAACCAGGTCATCAATAAAGATATTGAACAGGACATGCCCCAGTACCAACCTCTGGGGAATACTACTTGTGACCAGTCGTCAGCAGGATTTAACTCCATTCACCACCACCATCTGGGCTCAGCCCTCCGGTCAGTTCTTTACCCAGTAAAGAGTGTGCCTGTCCAAGTGCAACTGTCCATGCCGCTTTCCCCAGGACAATACTGTGGAGACAGTGTGAAAGGCTTTGCTGAAGTTCAGGTAGACTACATCAACAGCCTTCCCCTCATCTGCCAGGCGGGTCACTCGGTCACAGAAGGAGACCAGGTTGGTGAAGCAGGACCTGTCTGTCAGTGGAAGTAATTTTCAAAACATTCTGCATTTTATGTGTGTGCAGATGCAGCTTGTAAGTGTATAATCCTAACAACACAGCTATCCAAGATGTGGTTTATCAAAACTGGGCCTAATAAACGCTTCTCCTCCTTTATGCCTTTTAGCTTATTTGCTGCAATGGCATTCAGCACTCTCCAAAACATAGAAAATGTTCTTCTATTTAGAATAGGAAGAAAATGTTAAGATTTTTGCATTTTAATTTAACTCAGTTTTCTGTGTTGGGAGTCCTTAACTGGGTCTAATTCAAGTACAGGGCTGAATACTCACGTTTGAGGAATTTCTACAAGTTTTGGATGCTATTTGATTTCCTGACTTTATACAACACAAAGACACAATTTACTCTGTGTTATTTCAATCGCTCTTTGGAGTAACTGTCTCATTTTTTTGAGTCATTACTCTTTTCCGTTATCACAGAACCACAGAGTGGTTTGGGTTGGAAGGGACCTTAAAGATCATCTAGTTCCAAGCCGCTGCTATAGGCAGGGACACCTCCCAGTAGACCAGGCTGCTCTCAGCCCCATCCAGCCCGGCCTTGAACGTCTCCAGGGAGAAACATCCACAACCACTCTGGGCGATCTGTTCCAGTGCGTCACAGTAAAAATTTCTCACAGTAAAGAATTTCTTCCTAATACTTAATCCAAATCTACCCTCTTCCAGTTTAAAGCATATGAAAGAGGGGGAACAGCTGTTTAGAAGGGTGGATAGTGATAGGACAATGGGGAATGGTTTTAAACAGAGATAGGGGAGGTTTAGGTTAGATATTAGGAGGAAGTTTTTCACACAGAGTGCTGATGTACTGGAATATGTTGCCCAAGGAGGTTGTGGATGCTCCATCCCTGGAGGCATTCAAGGCCAGGCTGGATGTGACTCTGGGCAGCCTGGTCTGGTGGTTGGCGACCCTGCACATAGCAGGGGGGTTGAAACTAGATGATCATTGTGGTCCTTTTCAACCCAGGCCATTCTATGATTCTATGATATAAAGTCCCTCTCCAGCTTTCCTGTAGGCCCCCTTCAGGTAAATG
Organism: Lagopus leucura; assembly: GCF_019238085.1. Lineage (NCBI taxonomy): Eukaryota > Metazoa > Chordata > Aves > Galliformes > Phasianidae > Lagopus > Lagopus leucura. The sequence continues at coordinate 17,188 of NW_024964925.1, forward strand.
GAAGGCAGCTATAAGGTACTTCGGAGTCTTCTCCAGGCTGAAGAGCCCCAGCTCTTTCAGCCTCTCCCCATAGGAGAGGTGCTTCAGCCTCTGATCACCTTTGTGGCCCTCCTCTAGACCTGCTCCAACAGCTCCATATCCTTCTTGTGTTGGGGGCCCCAGAACTGAAAACAGTACTTCAGGTGGAGGTCTCACAAGAGCAGTGTAGAGGGCCAAAATCACCCCCCTCTCCCTGCTGGTCACATTTCTCTCAATGCAACCCAGGATACAGATGGCCTTCAGGGTGGCAAACGCACACTGCCAGCTCATGTTGAATCTCTCATCACCTGACACCCCCAAATCCCTCTCCTCAGAGCTGCTCTCAAACCATTCTCTAAATTCATTTATTGTTCTGTTTAAAATGTTGAATCATTCTTCCCTTCTAAAGGAGAGTATTTGACACAGTGCAATTCACATTTCACACTTGGCACAAAATTCCTCTCCAGCTTTTGGAAATTACTGCGTTTAACTGTATTTTTTTTTGTTCTGCAATATCTGTTACTCTTCTGTAAGTAAATGCACGTGTGTCAAGCACACAATTAACTGAATAAAGATCAAAAGATTGAGTAATATGTGTAGTATGGCTTGGATGCCACTAATTGGGCCCATTACAGAATAAAATATTTAATTTGATCCATTGGTTGTTCTGTTATTATGAATATTAGAGTCAATAATATGAATCTACTAGGAAAAAAAAAAAAAGAATTCAAAATCCATTAGCTTTTAATGAAGCACTGACATGAAAGCAGTATGTTTACAACAAATGAAACAATTTCAAGTGAGAACGAGAGACTATTTGCTAATTTTGATGACCGCACACCCCAACTGCAGTCATCCCCCAGACAACATTTTCCTCTTTCTAAAAATAAAAATTAATAATAAAAATACATAATCAGTGCTTTCTTTTTATCGTTTCCTCAGTAGGGGTTGACATGCAAGTAAATCTTTAAAATTTCTGCTGAATGTCTTTTTGTTACAACGTCAGACTGTAAAAAAGCAGTCTAAATACCACAGACATTGGAATAACCACAACTTTCCATTACAAACAGAATTATCTCTAAAGCAGGGCTTAAAAACAGGGCTTAAAGCAGATCGATGGAATGCAAAATGTAATGAATAATATAAAGAAGCATAATCAGTTGAGTTGTGTGGTAAAAGGCAGGAGGTAACTTCTTCTGCGGTAAGATTTAAATTGTAAAAAAAAAAAGTATTTATACATAGTGCAAAACTTACCTGTGGGAAATGTACCTGAAAGAAGTGAACCAAAATCCAGGCGGTTCCAGAAAAACCTAACATTCTACATCAGGAATCAGAACATTTAAAATTACTCTGCAGACTTTGACGCGTTGCATAGAAGTGTAATCCACTCACAAATGGGACTGACAGACTCCCTTATGGGTCAGATACTAAGTGCTTAATAAGGTGCTAAATGACATTGCTGGATGTTCTGAGCCTACATGCAAAGCCCAATGCTTTATGTGCTGCAGGAGCTAATGGAAGTGCACAACAGCTCCTACTGTTGAAAATACACTATTTCACAGTTGTCAGCCTAGTGTTAATTTCAATTTCCAGTGATAAGTGTGAATTGTCCACTATGAGAGCAGGGATAGGAAAAGAAAGCAGCCGGACCTGCTAGTCAAATATATGTTCTGAACATCGTTCTGTTTGCTAAGTCATTGTTAAGGTAACCTTTCAATGTAAAGTCTCTGGTCCTCATAGTATGAACTCATACTGCAGCATTTTCTTACCATGGGACACACTGAGCAGCCCATTTCCATGAATGAAAACTGTAGAAACTTGTTTAACTTCGATTCTGCTGTTCTTTCATTGTGGTTGACAGAAAACTAGCAATAGCACAAGAGGAAATTATCAAAATTCTCATATCCCTTAGAACAGAAATGAAATCAAGAGTGCAGGCAGGACCCATTTGCCAAGCTGAGAAGAGGAATCCAAGAAGCCATGAGATATCTAAGTCCAGCAGGCAGGGAGGGCACCATTATGATTAGAGGGTTCCTGGGATGGGGAGCAGCTAAGTTTGGGCAAATTCTTAGGAATTTGCTAGGAGAGGGAGGAGGGCAACAAGATGTAAGGAATAGGACAAATGCACCAGCAATCATGGGGCGTACAGAATGACCAACAACAGGTGTCCTTTACTCATATATCACATGGGCAGGACAACTATGAGTCAGAGGCACAGACACTTACAGTATGTAGTTTCCTGGGCAGCAGATGGCTTGTCTGGCTGTAGCCTGGCAGCAGCTAATAAAGACATCCAGTTACTATTGGAAAAACATCCACAGGCAGTGTTAGCCTTTTTTCAAGAGGCAACAGTTTTCAGTATCATTATTTTAGGATTAATCCTTGATTTTGGATGATTTTGGATGAGTTTGGATGGCTGACTTGCTTTCAAATGCTCAGGACTGACATCTCCATGGTGTTTTTCATACATGCCATTTTTCATACATGGGCATAGCTTTTGTCTTTTTTTTTTTTTCTTTTGCAAGTCCTGTGACAGACGGATGTGATCACGGTGACACCTGTTGATGCTGATGCAAGACTCAGAAGGCCCGGTCTTTGCAACTTGAAGTTTGCACCCTCATCTGTTTCCTTCCGTTTTTCCCCCAGCTGCGTGAGGTAATGGAACTTTTACTCAAGACCCTGAGGCTCACAGACAGAGCATTTCCTCGTGTGCCAGGCTGGGAGCACAAAGCACAAGGCAGCCCCGGAACTGCCCGACCCCTGAGGTGTGTTGAGGCACCTGCCTTCCCCCACTTGTCATCTCACCCTGAGAATCTCGCTCCCCAGTTCCTCCATTGTCACTGCTTCCCTGCGCTGGAAAGACTCATCTTTATTTAAATGCCCATGTGCTGTAAGGCAAACGTCCCATAAACACCTCTACACCACTCAGCTCTAGGACTCCATATCCCACAAAACAGGAACGAATTATTTCACACACTGAAGTCCTTGTTCCTGCTGACTCATGCTTGTTCTGATCCTCAGTTATTTGTCTTGGGTGTACGCAGACCTACTTATGGAGGGAGGGCCGCCTTCTCTCGACCCAAACTTTCCCACGTGAAAGCGCTTTTGGAGGCGGCCGGCACGGGGCACGGCGGAGGAAAGGAGCCGAGGCGGCCCGCCCCGGGAGCTCCCTCCCCCGTCTGCGGGAAGCCATGTGACGGCGCGACTTCTGCCTCGAAACCTGACGAGGGAAGCGGCGGCGCGGAAATTTCGCTTTCGCTGAGGTCGCCTCAGGTACAGCCGCGGGACGAGCGGCGCCGGACGGTGCCCGAGGTGGCGGCCACCTTCGCGCCCCGCTCCTGACAGAGCCGCGCCGGGCGCGAGTTCCTCGCTGAGGTACGAGCAAGACGCGCGCCGCCGCCCCGCCCACGGAGGCGACCGTTACAGGCTCTCCGCACCCGGCCCGGCTCAGGGCGGCTCCCTCAGGCCGGGCCCGCAGCGCTCCTTCCGCCCGCGGCCCCACCTGCTGCGGAGCTGCCCCGCCGCGATGCCGCCGCCCAGGAGGCAGCGGGCCGCCCTGGCGGGGTGCCGCGGGGGGCCGGGGGCGCGGCTACCATAAAGGGCCGGGGCGGGGCGGTGGGGGCAGGTGGCACTGCGGTAGCGGGCGGCCGAATGCGGCACAAGGGAGAGGTGGCGGCGTCGGACGGGAGCGGCTCCTCCATCTGCTCCTCGCTGCCGCCGGCTCCTGAGCGAGCCTCCCCGGCCGGCGGCGGGGCCGGGCCCGGCATGGAGTTCCCCGGGGAGCTGGGTAAGTGCCGCGGCGGGGCGGAGCGCCGTGCCGGTGACCTTGGGCGCGTGGGGGCTCCTGCGGCGGCTGCGCCGGCGGTGCCGTGCCGTGCCGTGCCGTGCCGTGCCGTGCCGCCGGGCGGGAGGCCGGGGCTCGGCGCCGTGCTGGTGGCGTGCGTTTGTTAGACATTCGTGTCCGTTACGCTTCTGATCAGTAATTGCTGTTTTAAATAACCGTTTCATCGTGTTTGATGCAGCGCGTTTCAGGGGAAATAGCTTCCTCTTTCGCAGAGGCGGTGAGCTGAGCGGCAGCTCGTGCTGCCTGTCTGAGGGAGGGCTGTAGGACACGAGCGCACCGCCGCTCACTCGGTGCCACCCGCACCCATCCCGCGGCACAGGCACGGCGAGGTGCCGCCCCCCCTGATGCTCTCCCCGGCAAAAGGCGCTCCTTAGGCGGTGGGATGCTGGGTGTAGGAGCCCTAATTTGTTTCCAGCTGGGATGGTGCGGTTTGCATGAGGTGCCGCACAACCGTTTTGGGTCTGTTAAACCCCTTCCAATGCCATGAGCCTGCAGCGATGTGGCTGACCCTTCCCGAGCGCTCTGTGCCCTGGACTTTCCTTTGCTTGAGTGAAGAACGGGAGACTGGCTTTTGTAAGAAAGAAAAACACAAACCCAACAAAAACCCAGCACTGGCCTCCACAGAAGACTGTGCTTATATTACTGTCGTGACTTGAGATAGGATTTCTTGTGCAATGCACTTAATACTGCATTTTTGTTTCTGATGACGATTTTTCAAGAAAAAGTTCACTTATACTGAGATATAGTTGGTCAGTCCATGATAAACCCTCAGGCATGGGGTTTATCCTCTCCCAGCTAGTACTGAAAATAGGATAGTTGCTGATTTCACAGCAGAAACTTTCCGGACTTCACTCAGATCCTTAATGTGCGTACTGTGGTTGAATTACTCTGTGAAAATATTTGTTTTACTTTGGTTGAAGTGGCCCAAAAGGTCCCCGTTGCTGGCAGCTGGATGTCAGTCACTGCTGCTGACAATTGTGCTCATTGAGGTCAGTGGAAAGACTCCTATGACTTCGTTGAGGTTTGAAATTGAGAAACTGAATCTAAGTTGGGATGCTTCCAAGACATCCTGGTGCATTGTCATCGAATCGTTCAGCTGAGCATGTATGCGTTTTTGTTTGTTATGTAGCATTACTTAATGTAGGAAGTCTGAATACTAATTGCCAAATACGTAGCAAGAAAAAAGACTGCATTGAGTCAGATCCACAGTTCATTCATTCTGGAGTTTTCCCACTGTTTAAAAAAACCAAACAAACAAACAAAAAAAAAAAAAGGAATGGAAAATAATGTAGGTGATCACTAAATTGTTGTGTTGCAGTCCAGCACTTCTCTCATCACCTCTTAATACTGTGTTTGCTTTTGAAATAAAAGGGAAAGTGTTTTCAAAGCAACTGTGAAAACAGGTGGACATTAACTAGAATCTTTTAGACTGAAGACAACAGTATCACATGTCAAAAGGATCGCATATCAACAGATGAAACTTGTGGCATGCCTTTGGAAATACTGCAGTGGGCCTGCTGATGAGTTGTGCCTTGAGTGGTTAGCAACTGCCATGCCCCTGTGGGTATTCAGCATGCATCTTGTCATTGGAATGAATGCCATCTTATAAAACAAGTCTGTATTCTTGTGACCAAACAGGATTCTGCAGTGCCAGTTTTGAACCCAAGTTTCACATTTTGGGAGTGCTTGGATTTGTTTGTTGTGACATCTTCTTTGCTATTTTTAACTTATGTGATTAGAGTTGAGTCTTCTTTGTTACAAACTCCAGCGCACTGAAGGCATTCAGAAAGCTGTACAGCATGTAACTATAGTTAGTATAACGCGGTAACTGTAGTGCTGGACAGCGGCTTGCAAGAACTGTGTATCTTTTCCTGTCCAGAATACTAGCAGATGTCAGAACTGGCTCAGTGCACTGGAATGAGATACAAGTAAGGTATTGAAACTATAGAAGAAACCCTAAAGGTGTTATTTTCAGTAGCTCTGGTCTAACAAAATGGAAATACTTCGTTACAAAAGGCTACCTAGGTAAAAAATGAAAAGACTAAACCTGTCTGTTACATAAATGCCAAGAGGAATTTAACTCTGTATCCTCTCTGCTTCCCGCCTGCAGCTCAAAAACAGAGTATGAGTCACTGGAAGCAAAATGAACAAAGAAAACTAGAGTTAACAGCAACATTTTCACTCCTGTTGCACAGCCAACAGCAGCACCACGACTTCTCTGTGGAAAGAATGGGGTGAGGTAGAAACGTGCAGCATTCTTTGCTAACTTGCCTGTAGCGCTGCAATTGCTTTGAAGGCACTGAGCAGCAGAGGAGCGGCAGATGAGATTTCACTGCAAGTACATCCATACAGCTCAGTGTGCACTGTCTTGCAAATAAGTCTCTTTGATTAAGCAAGTGAATGGAATCTACTGGCAAATCTGTAGGAATTTTTATGATGCAAGATAACACCATGTGCTAAAGAATGAATGCTTGCAGTAAACCTTGTACCCTTGCCTTTTGTGAGGTAGTTAAAAGCAGCCTAGAAGACTTAAGTTTTAACACTCACAGCTTCTACGTGTCAGCAAAGAACTGTTTCACATTCAATCTCATACATAGGTCTACCATTAGTTTTATTGTTACCACAGAATGTTCCTTGGACTTGCCTTCAGGAGTTTTATACTTCCAACTGAACTGGCACCTTAGAAAGCATACCTTAGAAACATATTAGAAAGGAAAAAACAAACAGCCACAACAAAACATTTCAGTGAGTACAGTCGGAAGTTGTGAATGTATAGTTTATCATGGCCATGCAAGAAAAAATACTCAGTGGATTCCTGTAATTGCTGCATATTGCACAGTAGTTTAAATTCTGCATAGCCATTCTACTTTGTTCTGCTTATGAAGACAAGGCTCCCAGGAGATCTAGTAGTGGCCTTCCAGTACTTACAGTGGCTCTACAGAGGTAGATGAAGAGGGACTCTACCAGGGAGAGCAGTGACAGGAGAAGGAGTAAGAGTTCTAAACTAAAAGAGGGTAGGTTTAGGTTAAGGAAGAAGAAAAAAAATTCCGTGGCGAAGATGGCGAGGCATTGGCGCAGCTGCTCAGAGCTGTGGCTGCCCCATCCCTGGAGGTGCTCAGGGCTGGGTTGGATGCAGCCCTGGGCAGCCCTATCTGGTGGGGGGCAGCCAGCCCGCAGCTGAGGGCTGCAACTGTAAGGTCCCTTCCAACCCAAGCCATCTGATGACCCTATCATTTTTTGCTGTAAGCTTTTAATTTCAATAGGAATGCTATAAAAAAAAAAAAAAAAAAAAAAAAAAGTTTCTTGCACTTCTTATTTCTACTTACAAGTTACTTAAAAATATAACTTTGTCAAATGTTTTCCTTATTAGCTGAGATGCCCAGACAGTTCCCAAAGCTGAACATATCTGAAGTTGATGAGCAAGTGCGACTTCTAGCAGAGAAGGTATTTGCTAAAGTTCTCCGAGAAGAAGACAGCAAGGATGCCTTGTCACTATTCACTGTGCCTGAAGACTGCCCTATTGGGCAGAAAGAGGCCAAGGAAAGGGAACTTCAGAAGGAACTGGCAGAACAACAGTCTGTGGAAACAGCAAAAAGGTTTGTTCAGTAGCTTTCTTAGAGGGAAATAGTTTTTAAATGAGCTTGAGTTTATTTTGAAATGTCTGGCAAACAACATTCTGTCTGTTGGTACTTTTTCACCCGTCTCCTGAGGTAACAAGGGCACCTGTGTGATATCTTGTGCAATGCAGGTGGTGTGGGGGTAGCTCCTAGGGAGTTCGGACTGGTGGGATCATCTCTGGCTGCATTTCCAGCAACAGCATAGAGGGTGCTCATAAGAGCTTGACATACAACTTAACTGGGTAGAAGTGAACAAAACTCACTCATTCTTTAACAGTAAGAGTCCCAAAATTTAAAAACAAAAC
>NW_024964926.1:0-1874 GCF_019238085.1 Lagopus leucura
AGCGCTCCTTATTATTTTTTCCTCCTTTCTCCTTTCCCTTTTTTTTTTTTTTTTTTTTTTTTTTCTTCTACCTCCCATTTCTTTTCCTAAAAAGTCACAGTAGGAAAGTGTGTGACCCACCAGAACACATATCAAACTGATCTTGGGTCTAGCCAGAGATGTGCCCCACAGGTCCGTGTCTCTCCTGTACTGAGAACTCCACACCTGGATGCAATACTCCAGGTGAGGTCTCACCAGCAGGAGGGCAGGATCCCTTCCCTCTCCCAGCTCAGCACACTTCTGATGCAGCCCAGGATACGGTCAGCTTTCCGCATGTTGCTGGCTCGTGTCCAGGCATCTATCGATAGCTCCAGGTCCTTTTCAGCAGGGCTCTGCTCTATTCTTTCAACGCCCAACTCGTACTGACAGTGGGGGCTGCCTTGACTCCGGCGGGGGACCTTGCACAGGGATTTGTTGAACCTCATGAGGTTCACCTGGGCCCACTGCTCGAGCCTGTGTGGGTCCCTAGGGATGGCACTTTGTCAAAGCAGTTCTCAGGGTGCATACCCAACAGTGCAGCAGGGAGCTGCCATCTAATAAGAATATGGAGGAGCTGCTGAAGGTGACACTGCATTTCAGGCGTGAGTCCCTGAAAGTTCATAGCTCTGTTTTTCTTCTCAGGTCCCTCATGGAGAGAAGCTGCCTGTTCTACTTGCTCCAAGTCAGCATCTGTGAGCTAGAAGAGATAGTGAACAGTGCATATTCATGGATTCATAACATCTCCTACACTGGTGAAACCCTACAGATATTTCAGAGCCAATCCTCAGCCCCTGTCAGATATATGGTGGGCTCCTTATGGATGGGACCTCATCTACACTGTTCCATACTGCAGGAGGGCTGTGAGCCAGAGGCAGGAGTCCCTGCTGGGAAGGCGGTTGGGCCAGGGGCAGCTGCGGGGCTGCCCCCCACCCCTGGGGCAGCAATGCACTAGAGCCAGTTATTTGCCACTTTTGATCCCAGTTATCATTCTGCTTGTAACTTGCAGGTGTAGTGCTTAATAAGAGCCGTGCCCTTGAATATCTGCCATTTTGCCTAATCAAGGTGCTTGCTCATAGTTACTTCCAGGTGTATTGCTTCTCTGCGATAAATGTCCCTCCTGACCACAAGCCTTCCATCACAAAGGCCACGTCCTCAAAATAGGGGCGTGATTCCAGCACAGTAACCCACCAGTAGAAGCCAGGTGGATACTAGGTGTCCTCCTGCAGGGGAACTGTTAGGTCATGGCTTGCACTGGTGATTGAGCACCTGGTGAAGGGGTGAGGCTGGCCAAGGGAGCGCAGGCAAGTTGTTGGCACTGGTGCTCCCTATGTGACCAGAAGCGATGGACCCACCATGGGCTCACGGAAAGGCCAGCTGCTGTAGGGAGACAGGTGATTTTTTGTCGTCAGTATTCCACATCGGAACATTGTGTGGATGTTAAACTCCAGTGGAAGTTAAAGAGTTAATCTTCTGGTCCTGTTTACTGTCCCTTATGGGCATTGTGAGTATCCAGATGGGAGGGGAGGGACGGCATCCCCGGAGGACCTGGAGGGAAGAGGAAGCGAGGTGGTGCTCCGGACAGGACCTGCACAGAAATGAAGCAGTGCCTCCTCTGTTGACGTTTTGCAGTGTGTTAAGGGAGGCTGTAAAGAAACAGTAACAGCAGCACGGGAGGCCTCCAGGCCCAACAGAGCACAGACTCCCTCGTGCACAGCGCTGACAAAGGCACTGGGAGCAACACGGAGACTTTTCTGTGATTTTATTGCAGTCAATTCTTGGAAAGGGTAGATAACAGCAGGACAAGGGGAAATGGTCTGAAGGTGAGGGAGGGAAGGTTCAGGTTGGATGTCGGGGGG
>NW_024964927.1:0-6402 GCF_019238085.1 Lagopus leucura
AACAAGCCCAGCTCCCTCAGCCTGTCTTTGTAGTGGCGGTGCAGCAGCCCTTCCATATCTCCCTCCCACAATGAGTACCATCCTCCCCTCAGCACCAGGGCTCTGCCTTCACCACTCATTCCTGCATGGGCATCAGCTGAGCACACAGAACAGAAATTCCACCATTCCTTGGTCGTCATGAACCTGGTTTGTAACACTGCACACCAATGAATCCCAGCTGTCTGATCACCAGCACCCCATCTCAGACCAGCTACCTAGTTTTATTCTAGTGTAGTCAGATTCTGAGATTTTCATTTCAAAATGAATGCAAATTATTTATATTCATATCACAGACTAATTTTTACAATAAAAATTGATTTATATCACATTAACAAAGGAAAAATATGCAGAAAAAAAAATAACAAGACCATTCTAAATCACTGTCCTGAATCTTTTCCAACAGAATGGAGGTCCACAGAGAATTTTTCCTCAGACAAAATTGGACTCCTACAGCCATTCACCCTGTTCACTACTTTGTTCTCTGTGTCCCAGCAAAGCCAGAGGGGACTCTGAGCTGCTACTCCTTCTCTGGAGATGTTCAAGACCTGCCTGGATGCCGACCTGTGCGACCTGCTGTAGGGAACCTGCTTTGGCAGGGGGTTGGACTCGATGATCTCTGGAGGTCCCTTCCAACCCCTACAATTCTGTGATTCTGTGATTCTGTGAAAGCTTCATGGAGAGGGAAATTCAGGATTGTTTCTGTCTGCACAAAGTATAAGAGCCACCTGGGAACAACAGAGATGTGTCTCCTTCTAGCTTCTGCTATTTCTGCAGGTCCAGGATATTATTAAAACACAGCCATCCACCTAAACACGAATGGGTAACAAATACAAGCCTGCACTACAGGAGGTGTCCGCTGGGTGAGGAGCTAAGCCAGGCTTAGAAGGTACAACCACACATGAAGCACCAACCAAAGAAAGTCTTGTGTTTTTTGGAATCAAAAGATAACTTCTCCCCAGCTATGCACAAGTAGAGAAGGAAGACTTGATTGCTTCTTCCACCCCTTTTTCAAGTTCTTTCCCTTAGAGGCTGAGCTCTGAGGTGTAATTCTTTTGTAATGACAAAAAGCATAACAATCCTTCACATAACCCGCTGTGACAATGTTCTCTGCTTTTCTCAACCTCTGGAAAAACCATATCCACTGCTGTATCATATACAGTGTGTGGAAAACATGAGACCTAATGCCACAGCTGAAGTGCCTGAGGTCATGGCTGCCCAAAGCCAGGCACTGATTGCCTGTAGTTATTACCATGGCTGCTCATCCATAGCTGCTTAGGAGGAAGTTTTTCCCCCAGAGGGTGGTGAGGCACTGGCACAGGTTGCCCAAGGAGGCTGTGGATGCCCCATCCCTGCAGGCATTCAAGGCCAGGCTGGATGTGGCTCTGGGCAGCCTGGGCTGCTGGTTGGCGACCTGCACACAGCAGGGGTTGGAACTGATGAGTGCTGTGGGCCTTTGCAACCCAGGCCATGCTGTGATTCTGTGATTCAATTGGCTGATACCTGTGCAAACCTAAGGAGGATGCAAATGTAGCATTTGGATGCATACATGATAAAGAAAGGTACTTGGCTCAAATGAAAATTGCTATTAGTGTTTGTAAGGACCATAAGGATAAAGTAAAATGAAGTTTTTGCAAGTAAAATGAAAAAAACAACAACAACAAACCATGAATAAAAGTTAAATCTATAGCAAAAATTGGGATGTGATGTGTGAAGTAGAGCTACACGTGGATCCAACAGAGAAGCTGTTTGTTAGCTGTTTATTAATTACAAGTTCAGTCTCATGGTTGTGATTTGTTTTTTTCACAGGAAACATGATTTCTGTTCTTCACCTTTATTCAGTTCTCTCTGTGCTTTGAACCACGCTTCACACCTGGCAGGGCTACTTCTTTGGAACTGGATAAATCTACACCACATCCAGCCCTTACAAACAGGCACCGCAGTGTGCTTTGGAAGGATTCATTTCAGCTCCCCAGACATATTTCCTGGGATTAAAAGCCAGTTTGCTTCACCAAGCAAAAAAAGCCCCAAGGGGGGCTGTTTTAGACAGCTCAGTGAAAACAGCTGTTTGTACAGCAGCCATAAAGTAATAATATATATTGTATATTTATGGAAGGATATAAAAACTTAGCATGAATACAAATTGCTACATGAATACTGAACACAGCACAATGTCACTGAGGGGAGATAGAGCCTCACCCATCAGCTCTATTGCTCTGAATCCCTTCTTCAATACAGGCCTAAGCAGAAGGCCAGTAGGAAACAAGAGTTATTCCAGCATTCATGGGATGTCAGCATTGGAAGGAAACAGATCCCTTGGGTCAGTCAGAGGAAAGGCAGTAAGAGAGGCGAGTGTGCAAGATAGCAAAGGAGAGCCAAGAAGGAGGACTGGGAGGTCTTTATGCTCTGTGCATAACCAGTAGAGCAAGAGAATGAACCTGAGAGAAACCAGTGTGAAGGAATGCCCTCTACACCCCTGGGGCCAGCTGGCTGAGCCCCAGAGCATCATTGGTGCAGCATCATTACATCACCTAGGCTCAGCATCACTGGGAAAATAGGGGTTGAGCTGTGAGAAAACAAATCAACTGAAGCTGTAGCAAAAGGAAACCAAAACTGCAGAAAGAACTGTAAGTGCTGAGACAGCAGTTAGAAGCTCGGGTATTTGGAAACAAAAACATTGGCACAAAAAGATACAATGCTGCCCCACAAATAGCACAACAGATGGTAAATGGACAAGAACAGGGACCTGCCTGATCCTGAAGTGGAGAGCAGCACTTCCCAAACAACCAGCTGCCTGACGCAGCAGTGTTTAACCTTGACATCGGTTGAAACTCTCATCTCTGTGCACCAGCCAATAAATAATTGCATTTATTCTGCTTGCAAAGTCCCTTTGAAAATGGTGAAAGACTCCAAAACAGAAAGGAGGAGAGGGTCATAAGCAGAAAGCGATGTTCCATGTGATATGAAACAGAGGAGAGCTGCTGCCAGGAGATGAGCAGGACCTGAGAGAACACATCTGAGGGTGTTCTTTGATGTGTAGGCACATGAGGGACTTTGAAACCAGGCAATAAAATCACAAGTTTTGAGAGCAGAAGCCTTCTCTGGTCAGAAACAACAGAACTGCAGCTTCTGCCCTCACTGTGAGTGCCTTCAAGGATGCAGTGGGATAGAATCTCAGAATGGCCTGGGTTGCAAAGGCCCACAGCGCTCCTCCAGTCCCAACCCCTGCTGTGTGCAGGTCGCCAACCAGCAGCCCAGGCTGCCCAGAGCCACATCCAGCCTGGCCTTGAATGCCTGCAGGGATGGGGCATCCACAGCCTCCTTGGGCAACCTGTGCCAGTGCCTCACCACCCTCGGGGGGAAAAACTTCCTCCTCATATCCAACCCAAACCTCCCCTGTCTCACTTTAAAACCATTCCCCTTGTCCCATCACTATCACTATAGCTGTATCTCAAAGATGAAATAAAAACTCATTACCAATTACTGTCAAATAAAAGCCAGCTATGATGTCAGCTTCTCTAGAAAGCTTTGATGCGAAGGGGTCTTCGTGCTGCACGTAGTGTGGGAGGAATTCTTCCTGGGAGGAGGAGTTGTGGTCCGATGCCATCCCACTCATGTCCAGCTCAGTGTCTGAGAAAACAAACAAACAAACAAACCCAACAGAGTACACAACAGCACCCATCTGCCACCAGAAATGGGGAAGATATTTTTCTTCATATGTAAGACGTATCCTCCCATCCTCATCTCTGTTCTCCCAGCTCCCAGGGCATTTCAGGATCCATTTCAAAATTGCATACAGCATCCGGCCATAGTTTGTTCCATGTTTACCCACAGCTGTCATGATTCGTACTGCACACATCGCAGTAACCCATCTGAGCAGTAGCTGGGAAGCAGTGTGCTGCAGCACTCAACCCAGGCCTCCAGAGGCACCAAGCAGGGCAATCGTTGATGTCTGAATAGATCTGTTGTTCCGTGTGCTTAATGCATACTGGACTTGTCTTTATCTGTGCACACTATTCTCATAATCCCAGGAAACTGGGAATTATCAGTTAGACAGTCCCAGCAATTTCTTCATGTCCTGAGGGGCACTGTGTCTACAGATTGCAGCTGTGTAAATTTCACTGTTAAGTGAAGAGACGTATCCATAATTCTCCTTAGAGTTATATGGATGGTGGGATCTAGAGCAAACAACTTCACATGGTTTTGGTTATAACCATTCATAGTTATTATAATTATGAAGAAGAAGCAGGAGTACTGAGTAACAGACTCACCTCAGCTTGTTCTGTTTCCTATTCAATTTGTGGGAAAATGTGCTATTGAGGTGAAATGTGCTAAGATCAATACGGCGAATCCTGGTATAGGAAAACTAGAACCTGGCAGACATCCCCACGGGTTGCCACTTCAGTTCAGCTGTTATGTTGTAAGTCTGAGACTCTACCATAAGATGAAAACATATTACATAATTCAAGGCTGTGGATGCCCCATCCCTGCAGGCATTCAAGGCCAGGCTGGATGTGGCTCTGGGCAGCCTGGGCTGCTGGTTGGCGACCTGCACACAGCAGGGGGTTGGAGCTGGATGAGCATTGTGGGCCTTTGCAACCCAGGCTGTTCTGTGATTCTGTGATTCTACGAAATTCTTTTCCAGGAAATTCTAAACTTGCAGGAAGCCTAAGTTAGGAGAGCCAGCCCTCAGCTACTGCTAAAGGAGGACAGAGAAGATGGAGTGGGTCATCATCTATAGCTGCCCTCTTCTTCATTCTGAGCAAAGCAAAATCCCATCTAGCAACAAGGCATCTAATTTCAAGTATCTGAAATGAGCATTGGATATCTATTTTTACACAACTGGATCAAGACCTGTCTATCCACATTAGGATAAGACTCACCCTCATGAGGAACTGGAAGTTAGGACATCTTTACCTTTTTCAGATACTCATGAGAGAAACACCAGGTTTGGATAAGATGAATCCCATCCTTGGTGTTTAGCTTACAGGAGCTTAAGGTTCAGAAGATCAGTGACATCTTTAATACTAAAAAAAAAATTGAGAAGTACTGATATGATGACCATTTAAGACAAGGGGAGTATTTAACTTTACATCTTGTCTTTTTCTAGAGGGGATACACAATACTGCTTTTCCTGAAAAAGACCTATCCAACCCTTATAGCAGATACATACACTATCCCCTTACCTTCTGTAACAGAGCTCAGAACACTCAGACACACAGTATCCCCCTAGAAATAAACAAATAGGTAGATAGATAGATGGATAGATGGATAGATAGATAGATAGATAGATAGATGGATAGATAGATGGATAGATGGATGGATAGATGGATGGATAGATGGATAGATAGATGGAGAGATAGATGGAGAGATGGATAAAATTAAAAGAACCCAACACCTTGTGTGACTTCAGGAGCACTTTTGTCTATTCCCCAGCCAATGAGAATAAGCAGCCCAAGCTGCTCACTGCTATGTTGAGATAAGCATAACTCTAGGAAACACAACCATCCTACTGATCTTCCTCTCCTTCTTGTCATAACCACAGGCCTTAATCTAAATTCCTAGTGGCCTTTAAAAAGATCCCCATGCTTTTCTGTCTCCAGTATGCACAATCCTACAATTCTATATTGCTGTGGCGTGTGAACCATACAGATGGTTGAAGTGATGCAAACGGAAAAGGACACCTGGGACCTGTCAGCACAAGTTGAGATTGGTGGAAACAAGCACCAAAGTTTTTAAGCGCATGCTCCTTTCCAAACCACACTGAATCTCCCACTCATCTCTATATAGGCAGCCCGTGAGGGCGCTGCCGCAGAACTTGCAAGCACACATGAAAAAGTAGCTTTAAAGAGGAATTTGTGACTCCTTCAAAAGTTGACCCCAGGCAGAAGCCCAGTCATTGGGATCTTCCACCTGCCTCACTGGGATCTTCCACTAATCTGCTTCATTGAGGTCTTCCACCTGCTCTGGAGGAAAGGCAAAAAACTCACAGCCATGGGGTGGAGGAAGACTTCACTGCTGAGATGGTACTGCTGTGAGTGGCAGGTCTTCCTTCTTTTCTCAATATTGTCTTCTCTGAAAAGATAATGTTACGATAAGCTAGTCCTATCTCAGTGCTGAAAAAGAAGAAATCCGTTTATCTTGGTTTTAAGCAGAGAACAATATCCTGTGGACTAATATTTGCTGCCTTTTTTTTTTTTTTTTTACACAAAAACAAAAGGGAGAATAATCTCTAACTTCATAGAATCACAGAATCACAGAACGGCCAGGGTTGGAAAGGACCTCAAGGATCACGAAGCTCCAACCCCCCTGTGCCACACAGGGCCACCAACCTCCCCATTTCACAGCAGCCCAGGCTGCCCAGGG
>NW_024964928.1:0-5426 GCF_019238085.1 Lagopus leucura
AATGTGGTCTGTAGGGCTCTGAGTGGGGAAATGGGGCTCTGAGGGAGGGAGAATGGAGGCCTATGGGGCTCTATGGGGTCAAGAATGTGGTCTGTAAGGCTCTGAGTGGGGAAGAATGGCAGCCTTTTGGGCTCTGTGCAGGGGAAATGGGGCTTTAATGTGGAGAAATGGGTCCTGCATGGCTCTGAGCTGAGGGTCCCGTGCTGCCCCACAGCCCCATCGTGCAGCGGATCCGGGAGGACTGTGCTGAGCCCTTCGTGGCCTTCGAGCAATGCCTGAAGGAGAACCAGGAGTCGGTGCTGAACTGCAGTGAGCACGTCAACGCCTTCCTGCGCTGCGCCGAGAGGGTGAAGCTGCCGGCGTGAGGTGAGAGGTGCAAAAATCCAGCCCAGGATGTGCTGAGAGATGCGGGTTTTCCTGCTGGGGGTTCTTTGTAAGTTGAAGAGCTGGTTTATAAACGGGAGGGGAATTCTGAAAGAAGCCGTAATCTTAAAGCTGTTCTTAAATAATTTAATCTCAAAGCTCGAAGCGAGCTTAGAAACAAGAGGAGGGCAACTTTTTTACGTGAGTAGGGAGAGGTAGGATGAGGGAGAAGGGCTTTAAACTCAAAAAGGGGAGATTTAGGGTGGACGCGAGGAAGAAATTCTTTATCCAGGGTGTGGTGAAGCTTACAGCTGTGGTGCCCCATCCCTGGAGGTGCGTGAGGCTGTAGATGGGGGCCCTGAGCTGGTGGGGGGCACACAGCCCATTCTGGGGGGCTGGGGGGGCTTTGGGGTCCTTCCAACCCAACCGTGCTGTGATCCCATCATTCTTTGATCTTTAAGGACCCTTCCAACCCAACCGTTCTGTGGTTGTGTGTTTTTGGGGTCTCTTCCAATCCGACCCAATTTACGTTCTGTGATCTTTAAGGTCTCCTCCAACCTTACCTGTTGTGGGATTTGGTGATTCTGTGCTCTTCCCAGAGAAATAGGAAGCATGGGAATACTGAACCTAAACTCACTGATATCGAAAATCTCTCCTGTGTGTTTTCATGTCTTTTATTTGTCTATTGGTGTTGTTTTCTTCGCAGGGGACCCCCCGGAATTAAAACTCATGGTCGGAAGCAAAAGAAAACTCTTGATACTCTGCATTCTCATCACAGTGCTTGGTTGGGTCACTGCTCCCCCTCTGAAAAACCCGTGGGTCACTTGGGTAGGAAACGAAAGCCACCTTTTATTTCTGCAGCTTGTACTGAGGAATTCCTTTTGTCTCTGAGGACAGCGTTTTGCCTTTGCCCCAATAAAAAGTAACCAGCCAACACGCTGCTGAAGACTGAAACCCAGCTCTGGCTTTTTCCACTGTTGACAGGAGCTGCTTTTGGAGCTGAACTGACTCCTTGTTTCCTCAAGCATGGAATTCCCAGCTTGCCCAGTTTGGGAGCCCCGTGGGCTTTGTGCAGCTTTAGAACAGCAGAGGGAGTCTTCCCACAGCAGAACAACTGCAAACTTCAGAGGAGCTCCTCCAACTCTGAGCCGTCAGCAACGCATTGAAGATCTGCTGAGGGTGGGGGGCTGCTGCCCGTGTCCTCGCTTTGGGGGGGGGACACAGAGCCCGATTTCTGGGCTGTAATGAATGGAAATAAACCATCACTCTGTAAGGGTGTTTTACGAGGAGTGGATGAAGAGATTCTGCCCTCTGCAAACTGCTTTTTCTCGACCCCCGCCGCTCCCATTCCAGCATCCGACCACTCTTTCGGAAGAGGGATTTTTTCCCTAACATCCAAACTGAGCCTCCCCTGGCGCAGCTTGAGGCCATGAGTTGTTGTACCTGAAGGGAAAGGTGAGGCGTGGAGCAGGAACTTGGCTGGGATCCATTCCCACTGCCATACCACCCCCGGGTCGCACAGATCCGCGTTCCAACCCCGGCGTGAGGCCAAGCGGGGTTGGCAGCCTTCACTCAGCTCAATCCTCCAGCCGGGCAGAGTTTAACTCCTTTGGGGAGAGGTGCAGCGGATGGCTGTGGCTCTGTCCCTGCTTCCAGCACAGCCCGAATCGTCTCGACGCACTGCAGCACGAGTGGGATTTGAGATGGAGCAGATGAGAGCATCCATGCTCACAGGAAACGCTTTTCCTTTTCACTGAGCAGTGTTTGAAATGTAAAAACTAAAACGCGCTCTGCTTTCCAAGTGGGGAGGAAAAGGAGACGACAGCTTTGCTCCCAAAAGGCATTTTGGGAAGCGCTATTGGAGGAAAAACTTATTTCCAGTGATTCTTTGGCGATGCGTTTATCCTGAGCAGCGCAGTTGGCGAAGTCTGCAGCCCCAACAGCTTTATTAAGGGCTGCATGGGAGCGGAGGTTGCTTTGCGTGCTGTTGACACCGCATTGAAACGTCGGCACGGTGGCAGCAAAGCCATTTTTCATTGTGGTTGAGGTGCTGTGGGCCTCCTCTGAAGCCCGGTCACGTCTCCTCCAGAGCTGGAGCTGCTCCATTATTTCTTTATCGATGCATTAACCGCTGAGCTGCCGGGGCGCCTCGCATGGAGCAGCAGGACCCGACTGATCCTGAACCTGGGGATTGTGGAGATGGAGTTCTGCTCTTTTCCCTCTGCGTTTTGGCTGTGACAAGTGGAAAAGGAGGGCAGAGCAGCAAAGCCACGTACAGGGGGTGAGAAACTGCTCCTGAAAACAGAGGAGGAAGCTGTTATTTCCAAACCCATCCACCACGTCTGTGTTTCTACCTTTGGGAAGCGTCCTGAAGGGCAGCACCTGAAGAATGCAGCGGTTGCTCCGCTGTTTTTTGCCCAGCAGAAGCTGCCATCTGAAAACATGGGACATGCAGCTCTCTTTGTCACTGTGGTTCTGATTCTTGGCTCCCGTCCTTCGGCCATCGCTCCATCCTGTGTTTTATTGCCCCCGCTTTTAATTGTTCTCAGTTCTGATTGTGTTCACAGGTTAAGCAAGGTGGGGGCCGGTTCTGCTTTCCCTTCCCCACTGAGTGTCCCTGCAAGGAAACTCTGAGCTGTTCCAAGCTTCCCTGCGTGTCCCCCCAAACCAAAAACACCCACCCAGCTGGGGGGCAACAAGGAATAATTAATTAAAGTGTTCTGAGCTCTGTATCTAACAGACACCCGAGGATCGCCGCGATGATTCCCTGCCTCATTTTCCCCCTTTTTGGAGCTCAGAACACAAAGTTGAGCACCGGGTTTGTTTTTTGTTTCCCTCCCGTGGCTTTGGCTGATGTCACTTTTCTTTCCAAGCTGAACTCTGGAGGTGAACCACACACCGCCCCGGAATGAGGAACTCCCCCAAAAGCCTCTTTCATTTTTCACCCAGAAAATATTCTCGTTTTACACTCTGCTTCTCTTACTGAAAGGAGCCATAAATCAGCACCGTCCCTTTGGTGTTGGCCGTCGACGGGGGAGATTTAGTGCTGCCAGCAGCCCCGGGTCTTTGGTGGGCAGCGGCAGAGGGCAGAGAGCCGTGCGGAGCCGCATTCCATTCGCACACACCGTTTGCTTTCCTTGGCTGCTGTCCCGCTGGGCTTCGAGCTGCTGCTGGGCAGATGAAGGGTTTTCCACTCTGGCCTCTCTGTTTTGCTTTCCTTCGCCCTTTCTCCTCCTCTCTGGGCAGGGGGAATTTCCAGCTTGCTGTTGTGAGCCCTGTGTGCTGAGAGCGAGGTTTGCTCCTCTCAAAAGCACTGAGGCAAAGCCAGAAAGCGTGGGTGTCGTCCAGCCTGCTGCCCTCCTGCTCTGTGCTCTGCTGCAGGGTGAGCTCAGCCTTTCCCTGGAGTGATTTCCTCCCCCTGAGCGCGCATTCCTCCCCGCCGCCCATCGGGGCTTTGCAGAAGAATCAGATCCCAATCGCAAAGCTTCTCCTGCCTCAGAAGCAGTGCTTGCTGTCTTTTATTGCTGCAAGAACGCGTTTCCAGCTGCAAAACACAGCTGGGAGCAGTCGCCGAGCCCCGATACCTGGCTGTGCTGCTGGTGCAGTGGGACCCCCTTCCACAGAATCACAGAATCACAAGGTTGGAAACGACCTGCAAGATCATCCAGTCCAACCCCCCTCCCATTGCTATCAGTACCACCAGCACTAAACCACATCTCGTAGCTCCTCATCCAGGCGCCTCTTGAACGCCGCCACGGACGGCGACTCCACCACCTCCCTGTGCAGCCATTGCAGTGCCTGACCACCCTCTGAGAGAAGAAGTTTCTCCTCATGTCCAACCTAAACCTCCTCTGCTACAACTTCCTGCCATTTCCTCGGCTCCTACTATTGGCCTGGGAGAAGAGGCCAGACCCTTCTGCACCACAGCCTCCCTTCATGAAGTTGCACAGTGCAATGCAGCCTCCCCTGAGCTCCTCTTCTCCACACTGAACATTCCCAGCTCCCTCAGCCGCTCCTCCTCAGCCCTGTGCTCCAGACCCCTCACCATTTCATTGCCCTCCTTTGAACACATTCCATGTCCTCCATGTCTTTCTTGTAGTGAGGGGCCCAAAACTGAACCCAGCACTCGAGGTGCGGCCTCACCAGTGCTGAGTAGAGGAAACCCCAGCAGGACCCCCTTGCAACCCACTGTGTGACAAAGGTGGAAGCGAATCGCCTGTAGCAAAGCGCCCAGCGGCCACGTGGGCAAAATTACACCCAAATCTGCTGCTTCTGCCAAAAGTTTCCCCGTTCCCTCTTAAAAAGAGACATCAGAGTGATGGCGAAGGGTCTCCAGCCACGGAGCGAACGCGAAGGGAAGCGAGCGCCCATCAGTGGCTGTCGCGTTCACTCGTCTTTATGGAGGGGGGTGAGCTCTGCAAGGGCTGCAGTTGTGTCACACAGATTTCCTTCTGCCCCTTCCCTCCACAACAGCCTTGGGAAGGCCAAAAAGAAAGAAAGAAGAAGCAAAACGCAGCGGGATTTCGTCTCCTTTCATCCCCAGCACTGGGGGCTTACGGAGCTCCTCTGTGACCACAGATGACGACCGTGAGCCGTTCTTATTTTTATTTTTATTTTTATTTTTATTTTTATTTTTATTTTTAATCGTTTGAGGGAATACACACTTGTACAATCAGACTGACAACAGCCCCCGGGGGAGGCTCAGGAGTAAAACACCACGTACAGAAACATCGGCCGGGTTCTCAGCTGCACTCACAGCTCTGGAGGTCAGGATTTAGAAAATAAGTCACGGTTTCCTGTTGGGAGTCATCTGCTCATCAGTCCCTCTGTCCAAACAGATGTGGGGAAATCAGTTCTGGAGGAGCTCCTTCCTTCGTCTGGCACGATTCTGGGAAAACCTGACCTTTCCAGCAGTATTGGCTCCGTGTCCTTCACAGCTGTAAAGAACCGAATCCCACATTTGGGTCCTGGCTGGGAGAATAAAGAATTCCTGTTTGGTAATAATTCAAACTTCCAATCTCTGTTCTCTTTTTTCTTGCTTGTTTTATGGTTTGTTTTTTTTT
>NW_024964928.1:5526-5961 GCF_019238085.1 Lagopus leucura
GCATCGGTGCCCGTTGGCTTCTCTCTGCCTCGCTGAGAAGGGCGTTGTGACGGGGGGGAGAAAATGGATCCCTGCTCCCAACCCGCAGCAGAGACGCACTTTGCTCTTGGCTGAGCCCTGGCATCGCTGCTGGGTTCCCTTCAAAGCCCAAATGAGATTTCGGGGGGTAAAGGCATCCAGTTTATTTCTCCCGTCACGTATTGGAGGGAAGCGAGGTGCTGGGATGCCTGGAAGAGGAGTCAGGGTGGGAAATGATCAGATAGTGGAACCATGGGATGGTTGGGTGAGAAGGGACCTTAAAGGTCATGGAACCATGGGATGGTTGGGTTGGAAAGGTCCTTAAAGATCACAGAGCCATGGAATGGTTGGGTTGGAAAGGACCTTAAAGATCACAGAACCATGGGATGGTTGGGTTGGAAAGGACCTTAAAGATCA
>NW_024964928.1:5971-7568 GCF_019238085.1 Lagopus leucura
ATCACAGAACCATGGGATGGTTGGGTTGGAAAGGACCTTAAAGATCATGGAACCATGGGATGGTTGGGATGGTTGGGTTGGAAAGGACCTTAAAGATAACAGAACGATGGGATGGGATTGGGTTGGAAGGGTCCTTAAAGATCATGGAACTATGAAATAAGTTGGGTTGGAAGGGACCTTAAAGATCACAGAACCATGGGATGGTTGGGTTGGAAAGGACCTTAAAGATCACAGAACGATGGGACGATTTGGGTTGGACAGAACCTCAAAAGTCATCTGGTTCCAACCCACCAGCCGTGGGCAGGGTTGCCAAAAAAACCTGCTGTGGACAAAGCTATAAAGGCTTTCCAGCAGGAATATTTTTGGGGGCAAAAAAAAGAAAAGAAAAAAAAGCAGAAAGGAGCACGGCTGGCAGCTGTGATTTTGTGCTCTGTCCACAAACGGAGTGAAAGCGCCCCTTTGGAGGACGAAAGGTGTGACAGCAACGGGGAACTCGCTGCGGCTTTGCCACGTTTCCTCTTGGCATCCTTGACGGAGCAGAAATGCTCCCATTTCTGGAGGCAGACACCGATCCCAGCTGTTTCATTCCAAAGCCAGGCGACGGCGCCTTTGTGAAATGTCAGATGAAAACTGCCCTGCGGTGGCCGTGAAGAGGGGCATGGAGCAGAGAGGCGTCCCTTGGAGAGGCCTCAGGACCTTGTTGGAAATTAACCTTGCTCCACGAAGCGTCTGGGCTGAGGAACGAGGCAAACCAGCGCAGCAGGGATTGAATAAACAAGAGGAAGAAGCCTGCGCTGCTGCTTGGGGCCGCTCCGCTCGGCTTGGCCAGTCTGTGTCGGAAGGACGTCATGCTCAAACACGGGACAAACTGCTAAAGGAACAGCTAAACAACATCATACCGCCCATTGAGGCTAGAAAGTAAGGAGAGAGGCAATCCCGAGTCCTTCGGGTTGCAGAGTAGCGCTTCTGCTTGGGCCGGATCCGCCGCCTCCTCTGTTGTGCAGCACTCAAGGAATGTCTCGTGTCCGAACCCAGAGCAGCACCCATTCGAGATACTGGTGGGTCCTGGTGGGTCCTGGTGGAGAGCAGTTTGAAGGTCAGGAGGTGAAGTAGGAGCTCTGCATGGAGTACAGTCGGTCGATGGGGTTGCCCACGCGGGCTTGCAGGAGGTTGGCTTCAGCCGTCGACAGCAGGCAGTCCCCCAGGTGGCTGATGCTCTCGCTGTCCATGTCATGGAAAACTCCTTCTGAATCTGGAAGAGGAAAGAAAGAAGAATGGGCGTCCGTGCGGCACGAGCACAGCGAGCTGCCATGTTGCTGCAGCGGGGCCTGGAGTCGCCCACCGTGAGTCGGAGCCACCCGAAAGGAGCAGGAGCCCCCAACCCAACTCCTGTTGGCCGTTTGGGTGGAACCCAAGGATGGATTTCACAAGCCTCACCCCAACTCACCTTTCACGGGACCCCAGCCTTTAGCAGGGCTCAGCCCGGAGGCTGTGTCCATCCCCTGGGACCCAAACCCAACCCATACTGTCTGTTTGGATGGAACCCAACAATGGCTTTGGTGGGTTGGATGGCTTTGGTGGGTGGGATGGCCTTGGT
>NW_024964928.1:7578-13414 GCF_019238085.1 Lagopus leucura
GGTTGGATGGCTTTGGTGGGTTGGATGGCCTTGGTGGGTTGGATGGCCTTGGTGGATTGGATGGCTTTGGTGGGTTGGATGGCCTTGGTGGGTGGGATGGCCTTGGTGGGTTGGGAGTTGCTCTCCTACCGTAGGGGTGCAGGTGGTCTCCAGGCAGCTGTGGTGGGGTGAGGCCCTGCCTGTAGAGGTCCGTGCTGTAGCCATTCTGGTCCAGGGGCAGCAGCTGCTGCTGGGGGAGCCGGGGATATGGGACCATCAGCCCATCCAGGCCGTGAACGCTTGCACCATCTAAAGACAGAAGCGTGGGACGAAGGGGGAGAAGGGGCGCAGAGCAGTGGGGCGAAGGTGTTAGAATCCTATCATGTAATTCCTGACTCCTAAAATCACAGAATTTTGGAGTCATCGAATATCATTGAATTGTACGACCCCAGGACAGCGGCATCCAAGAATCACAGAACCCTACGTGTCACAGACTGTCGTGGAGTCATAGAGCATCATAGAATCCTGGAATCATCACAGAATCTTAAAATCACAGAATTCTGGAGTCATGGGATATCAGAAAATTATAGAATCGTGGAATCCTACAGTCGTAGAATCATAGAATCATGGAATCATGGAATCATAGGATTGTGGAATCCTGGAATCCTAGTGTCATTGAATTCCAGAATCCTGGAATCACAGAACCCTGGAGTCATAGAATATCATAGAATCCGGACATCACAGAATGGCAGAATCCTAGATCTGATGAATCCTGGAATCATTGGGTACCATCATATCTGAGAATCCTGGAACTCCAGAATCCTAGAATAACAAAGCCCTAAAATGCCATAGAATCACAGAACCCTTGAATCCCCGGAACCACAGAATATGGTGGAATCCTGGAATCAGATTTTGGCTGATTTTGAGGCTTTTG
Source organism: Lagopus leucura (assembly GCF_019238085.1). Classification (NCBI taxonomy): domain Eukaryota; kingdom Metazoa; phylum Chordata; class Aves; order Galliformes; family Phasianidae; genus Lagopus; species Lagopus leucura. The sequence continues at coordinate 8,492 of NW_024964928.1, forward strand.
GCCTTGATAGCCCCTATGCGGCCCCCCCCCCCCCCCCCCCCCCTACATCAGTGCTCAGTGCTCCTCACCTTCGCTGTCGTCGTTGCTCTGCCTGCTGCTGCGCCCGGTCCCCCTCCCGGACCCCAGGCGAGGATTGCCCATCTGCTCCTGCTCCTGCTGCTGCTGCTGCTGCTGCTGCCTGCGGGCAATCTTCTTCATCTGCAGGAAGAAGGAGACCCCAAACCTGAGGTTCTGAGGCAGGAGGGGATGCGGGTGCATCCCACTTTTCATAGGCAGCGAGGATTGCCGTCATGCATCCCCTCTCACACCCCTCTTCCTCACCCCATGCAAGGTGTGAGCAATGGGGCCGCCAGGAAAGGGCAGCACATTTCTGTTAGGAAATGCCATCTGAGGCGTTTGAGGGCTTCGTTTCTGCCCTCACCCTTTGCATTCTGTGACATGAAAGGGTTCTCCCTCGTGGGGAAAAAAAAAAGGTGGGGAAATCCTCCTCCTCTTCCTCATCACACACGGAGAGGGGGAAACGCAAAAAGAGCCATTAAAAAAAGGCAACAAAAAGGAAAACATTTCAGCTCTGCAAACACTTCTGCGTTTCCTGTGTTCCTCTCCAAGCTTTTGCTTCCAGCACATCCAACGCCACCCCACCACGTGTGGTTTGATCCCACGGAACAGGTTTTTTGTTTTTCTTTCCTTTCTTTTTCTCTCTTGTTTTCTTGCAGCGGAAGGAATGTGGGACTTTCCCCTCACCCACCTTTGCTCTTTGGTTCTGGAACCACACCTGCACCACCCGCACCGTCAGCCCCGTCTCCGCCGCCAGGGTCTCCCTCACCTATCAAGCATAAACGAAGAGGAGAGCTGAGTTCAGAAATGAACGAGGCCCCAACGGGCTCCGTGCCCACTGGGCTGCCACGCTGTACCTTCCTGCAGGGTTTGGAGGAGACCTCAAAGGAAGCCTTGAACGCCCTCCTCTGCTGCGTGGTGAGGATGGTGCGCGGGCGCTTGGAGCGTTTGTGGTCTTTGCTGTCCTCGCTGCCTTTGCCGTGCGAGTGGCTGCCGTCCTCATCCTCGCTTTTCACTGCAGGGGAAGATGGGGAGAGGTGAATTTCAGGGTGGAAGCGCAAAGGAATGCTGAGTTTTGCTCTTCTCGGTGTGCAGTTTTGACCAGAAGAACGGAATGAAGGCAGCGGAGCTCATGGGCTGAGCTGTGGCCAAAGTGGGATGGTCACAGAGCCATGGAGTGGTTGAATGGGTGGGATGGAAGGGTCCTTAAAGGTCATAGAACCATGGAATGGATGGGACCTCAAAGGTCGTGGAACCATGGAATGTTGGGTCGGATGGGACCTCAAAGGTCATGGAACCATGGAATGGTTGGGACCTCAAAGGTCGTGGAACCATGGAATGATTGGGTTGGATGGGACCTCAAAGGTCGTGTAACCATGGAATGGTTGGGTTGGATGGGACTTCAAAGGTCATGGAACCATGGAATGGTTGGGTTGGATGGGACCTCAAAGGTCATGGAACCATGGAATGGTTGGGACCTCAAAGGTCGTGGAACCATGGAATGGTTGGGTTGGATGGGACCTCAAAGGTCGTGGAACCATGGAATGGTTGGATTTAAAGAGACCTTGAAGATCAGAGAATTGTGGAATGATTGGGTTGGGTTGGAAGGGTTCTCAAAGACCACAGAGTCATAGAATGGTTAGGGTTGGAAGGGTCCTTTAAAGTGATTGGATGGGACCTCAAAGATCATGTAATGATGGAATGGTTGGGTTGGGTTGGGTTGGGTTGGAAGGGTCCTTAGAAGTAATTGAACTATGGAATAGGTTGGTTTGGATGGGACTTCAAAAATCATGGAATGATGGAATGGTTGGGTTGGGTTGGGTTGGGTTGGGTTGGGTTGGAAGGGTCCTCAAAGACCGTAGTAGAATCATAGAACATGTTGGCTTGGGAAGGTCCTTAAAGATAATTGAACCATGGAATGGGTTGCATTTGAATGGAACCTTACACATCATGGAACCGCAGCGTGGTTGGGTTAGAAGGGACTCAAAAGCCCCCCCAACTCCCCCCCTGCTGTGGGCAGGATGTCCGAATCCCACCACAACCATTAATCCCACCCCACTGGCCTCATTCTCCACCTCTCCAGCTCCTCACCGGACTCGGTTGGCGTGGGGCTGATGGCGCTCAGCATCTCCTTCTCCTTCTCGTAGTCGCTGCGGCACAGCAGCTGCCCTTCCTTGAGCACAAACTCGTCTCCCCGCTGCAGACGCCGCTCACACTCGCAGCAATAGAAGCAGTGGACGTGGTAGACGTTCTCCAGCACCCGCATGATGAGCTCGGAGGGAGCGATGGCTTTCAGGCAGCTGCTGCACTTGGTCTGGAAGAGCCTGCAAAGCAAAACCCGGGGTCAGGAGCTTGGGGAAGGGGAGAATTAGGGAACAGATTGGGTTGGAGATGTCACACCAAGGCAGACTTCTTGCAAAAAAGCGCCGTCAGTAATTAACGCGTGCCGCACCGATAGCTCAACGGATTCCCCCGTCTGGCCCTTTCAAATCGGGATTTTCCCCCCACCAATAGGATTTGCCAGGGAAACAGCATCGAATTTCATGTTTTCTTTCCCATAGCACAGTAAGGAGCGTTACTGCGACAGGCAGATGGGCAGTAAATCGGCGGCGGGGGATTGGAGGAGTTTCTTTCCCTTTCCAATCGCACCTTGAGGTTCCTCCAGCGATGGGGATTCTGCCCTCCCTGGGAAGCTGTGCCAGGGGTTGGTTGTTCCCAGGGCCAGACATTGATTTCTTGTCTTGAGATGAAGCTGGGTTGGAAAGGTCCTTAAAGGTTATAGAACTGTGGGGTGGGATTGGGTTGGATGGGTCCTTACAGATCACAGAACCATGGGATGGGGTTGGGTTGGAAAGGTCCTTAAAGGTTATAGAACTGTGGGGTGGGGTTGGGTTGGATGGGTCCTTACAGATCACAGAACCATGGGATGGGGTTGGGTTGGATGGGTCCTTACAGATCACAGAACCATGGGGTGGGGTTGGGTTGGATGGGTCCTTACAGATCACAGAACCATGGGATGGGGTTGGGTTGGATGGGTCCTTGCAGATCACAGAACCATGGGGTTAGTGTTATAAGCATGGAATGAGCAGCTCACAGCCTCTGCCCCACATCTCCTCGAGCCTCTGTCTGCTTTGTAAACACCTTTCAGTGCTGGGACACTGCAGTGATTCCCCCCCCCCTCCTCTGCTCTTTTTCAGAGGGAAAACACCCAATTTAAGGGGCTCAGGAAGCCAAGGGAGGAAGGAGAGGGACGCATGGAGCTGCACCCACACATCCCCAGCAATAAAGGTAATTTTGGGGTCCTCTTTTCCTTTCCATTGCTCAGTGCCTGGATTTTCCATGCTCAGGATTTCCTCTGCGGACCCCTCCAGGACCGTCCCCCCTTTCCCAGACACTGTTTGTGCCCCTCACTGTGTCCAGAGAGAGAAACAAACAACCACCAAGTGCCCTGCGTGCGGAGCAGATGGTTCTGATGAAGTAATTTGGGATCTAAACAAATGCGAGCGGCGGTGGCTGCCGGCTGACAGCTCCCATTTAGCCACTTGACAAGGGAAAGTAATAAAATAGGGATTAATTAGGCTGTTGTTTAAACACACAGGATCTTCCCCACCAGCAGGGAACTCATAAACTGGGATTGAGAACAAGACTGGGTTAATCCTCCTGGCAAACTCAGCGGAGCGGGATGAAGGGGCTTACAGGGGTGGGCTCATCCCTTCCAAATACCACCGTGGATTTGTGCTGCGCGGTGGCTTTCGGCTGCGGTGTGTGGGACGAGCAGAACGGGGTGGGATTTCTCTCCCTCCTTTTGTGTGCCTTTGCCAGCGTCTCTCCCTTTTTCTCTTTGTCTTTTGCCTGTAATTCACACTTGAAAAATAAAAAATAATGATGGAGAAGCCGGGAGTGGTGAGCAGCCCTTCAGCTGTAAGCTTCTGCTGGTGGAAGAAGGGCGATACGGGAGGGTGCTGCAGGCACAAAACCTGAGCTGAGGCCAAATCCGTCCCCTTCCCAACGTCCAACATGCTGCTGCTTCAGTGAAATAGTAAAAATAACAACAACAACAACAAAAAACTCCCCACAACCACGGCCCAACAATAAAAGAGGGCCGACGCGTTCGCGTGGAATTTTTTGACAGGTGTGAAATGCTACCAAGCGTTGGGTCGTGAATGCTGCTCGAATTCAAGCCCAGCCGGAGCGGAACGACCTCGTGGTGTGGGGTGTGAGCGCGGTGCTGCTCAGCCTGGGGTTTGGATGGGTGATCTGTGATCCCTTCCAATCCAACCATCCCATGGTTCTGCGGTCTTGAAGGATCTTTCCAACCCCAATCTGTGCTTCTATGATCTTTGAGGACCTTTCCAACCCCACTCTGCGCTTCTATGATCTTTGAGGACCCTTCCAACCCCAATCACTCTGTGCTTCTATGATCTTTGAGGACCTTTCCAACCCCAATCACTCTGTGATTCTATGACCTTTGAGGACCTTTCCAACCCCAATCTGTGCTTCTATGATCTTTGAGGCCCTTCAACCCCAACCCACCCCACAGTTCTATGATCCTGAAGGTCTGTTCCAACCCAACCCCACGGCTCTATAATTCCATGATCTCTCTGGTCCCTTCCAACCCCATTCTGTGATTCTGTGTTCGATTCTGTGATTCCAATCCCTTTTGGGTGCCGGTTTTGAGCATTTGGTCCTGGTGCATCCCAGGAATCCCTTTGAGCTGCCCCATTCTCCTCAAGTGCAGCACCAGAGCCGCTTTCCCCTTATCACCATCAAGCCATCGTGTCCTCCTTCGATGGCTCTATCATCTTTAAGGACCTTTCCAAACCATTCTAAGCTTCTATGACCTTGAGGACCCTCCCAACCCGACCC
>NW_024964928.1:13424-14161 GCF_019238085.1 Lagopus leucura
CAACCCGACCCATTACTTGGTTCGATCATCTTTAAGGACCTTTCCAACCCACTTGGTGCTTCTATGATCTTTGAGGACTCTTACAACCGAAGCCCTTATGGAGTTCTGTGATCTTTAGGGACCCTTCCAAGCTGTTCTGTGCTTCAGTGATCAGCTGGATCAATGATCCAACCCAACCCCTTCCGTGGTTCTGTGGCCCTTAAGGACCCATCTCATGTGGGAGCATTGCTGTCCCCACAGCCTTGCCTGTCCACACGCGGCTGAATCTGTCGACAGATGCAGTCTGACTTTGACCCCATGCTGGTCAAACTGTGTTTTTAGAGCTTTTCCACTGGAATTTGCCCAGATTCAGCCCCAGAAGCTCAAATCCAGAGAGAGGGGAGTTCGGATGGCAAACAGAAGGATGAGCGTTACCTTCAAACGCATCGACCAACCTCCAAGCAAGGAGAGCTGGGCGAGGCGGTGACAGAGAGCTCCACGATTGGCACGAAAACATTTTCCAACCTCGGCCAAAAACACCAAGAAATGACAGAGAGAGGAAAACACGGCCATGGGGACGAGGTTCCGGAGCAGAGATCCGGAGACGCGTTACCTCCAAAGCAACGGCCCCCTTCCTCCCTCTGCTCTTGGGAGACCACTTAGCATCACTTAGCACTTACTGTGTCCAGTTTTGGGCCCCTCACTGCAAGAAAGATATTGAGGCCCTGGAACGTGTTCAAAGGAGGGCAATGAAATGG
>NW_024964929.1:0-11764 GCF_019238085.1 Lagopus leucura
AATTTGTCTGAATGTTAGAGTGCACACACTCCAATCATGAACCTTCCTTCTGCTCAACCTGTGTACCATTCTGTTGTTACGCTAAAGACAGGTTTTTATGAGCTGCCCCTGCTCTGACCCCATACAACTGGATTTCCCCAGATATGGATATAAAAGAAGCCTGCATTACACAAACATTACAATCCATGTAAATAAGGATATCCAATAGGAGGCTATTTGTGCTGTTTCTGTAACGCTCATATTTCTGCAGTTTGAGTCTAATCTGTAGCATATCGATTTATTTTCTTTCATCTTCTTCAGTTCACTCCTCTCTGTACTGTTGGAGGAAAAACTTTTGACAACAGCCTCTCTCTATCCCCATAGTTTTTTGTTTGTTTGTTTGTTTGTTTTTAAGAATAAATTTAATATTTACGGTGGAATAAATTTGATACTATTGGAAAGTGTGAGATGCTTTTGCTTTCCTTACACACGATGGAATTTTACAGCTTCAGCAATTTCTGCCTTTCATATTATTATTACCGCTACATGTCTTCTTCTTTTCCACACAAGATCTCTTGTTTTGTTTCTCAATTTAAATTATCCCTGTATTAAAGCATTGTACTAATCACTGTTTAAACCCCAGGACATTTATAGCAATGCTGGAGGATTCCCTGATCTTGCCTGTAACAACAAGGAAAATGTCTATCTTTGGAGGACCTCTGTGCACCAACCCTCCGTGTCTCTCAGAAGTTTGATCATGAAATGGAGCAGAAAAAAGATTCAAATTTTGTCTCTTTTCCATTTCAGCATCATAACTTCACTTCTGTTAACAATCTTTTGAGATTATCTTTTGGAAGCTGACATGATGAATTTGAAAGCTCCTTGGAAAACAGATTTTTGTCAAACACATTAAGACTTAAAACACTCAGCGTTTTAATCATTAACTTTAACGTTTTATATAAGAATATATTTATTCTTAAAAAAAAAAAAAAAAAAAAAAAACACCAGAAAAACAACAAAAAACACACCCATAAGTATTTGTTAGATTGACACGATCGTTTAGATTAAATGAGTGAAGTGCTTTCAAATAGCAATTGAGAGCATTCCACATTCAAAGAAACTATCTGAGGAGATGGAGGGCCACGTAGAGTGGTTTCTTATAGTCTGTTTTTGAGATTTCTTGGGAATATTTTATTTGAATAAACATTATCCTACAGATAGAAAGAAGCATACTGCTGAAGAAAAGGAGTTTTCAAATCAACTTAAGAAATGGACAGAAATGATGTATTTTTTAGTGTATGTAAGGTATCTTTCAATCCACTACGTACAATAAAGCCTGCTTTCCTACAAATGACACCAGCAGAGAGATCTCAAAGGGTTACTGTGAGCACTTGCTGCAAGGAAACACTCGTCTTCCAAAACGCAAACGTTTCTTTGTTTGGAAAGTTTTTCTTTGAAATAATTAAACAGAACTCTATATCTTATGAAAGGCTTATGATTAACAGTTATTTGTAATTACTATCAGTACCTTCTAATGCCTACATTTGGATCTTCAAGTTTTCCACTGTTTTTTTTCCCCTGGACAAAACCTTGGGTTGAAGATAAGCCATTTCAGAAACTGTATTTCTAGCAGCTCCCGTTGCCAGTCCACCAGTCTGGGATCGAGGCTGTGTCACGATCATGAAATACTTACTGTTTGTCACCTTTGTTGGTGTGGCTGGTGAGTACATTTTTACTTCTACTTGCGTAATTTAAAATGAAACTTACTTCTGAGGAAACTTGTAGCACAGTCTGTCACGAGGAAGTGAAGTCGAGTTTACATTTGCAAAAGGCTTAAGGCAGAATGCTTCTACCTCTTTTGACTACTAACTGTCCATCCAGAATAACTTCTTTCACAAGACATGCATGCCATCATGGCTCCTGACCTGGGAACACTAAAGTGCTTACATAGGTTAAAAACAGAAACAAAAACGACTGTATACGTTGTATAAATTCACGACTCTTCCACTGAAGATGCATTACAAAGTACCTCTGACCAGGAAGTCCTGAAGCTACTGCAAATTCTCTGATTACGGGAGAGAGCTGTAAGGAAATACCACTGCAGTCTTGTGTTGTACTTTCATTGTCTGCTTCTACAGACAAGATCTTGGGACAGACAAACCTTTTATCTTATCCAATAAGAACGTTTCTATACTATGAAGTTCAGCCTGAGAAATAGCATCCAGGGCTTTAGACGCAAATAGACGGGCTGCCAATCTAAATTCAATCAGCTTATTTTAGGGAGAAGCCAACAAATGCGTGTTGGAGTTGGCCATAACTGCTGTTGCGTGCTTTTGTTTAGAATCAGAACCCACCTGCAAGATGTTTCGCTCAGTCATAGGGCCACAGAGTTCCTTATGCCAGATGTTAACGCATGCTATCTCTTATTTTGCAGTCGCCCTCCCCGTCAGCGATGGGGATGATGACAAGATTGTGGGAGGCTACACCTGTGGAAGGAGCGCGGCACCCTACCAGGTGTCTCTGAATTCTGGATATCACTTCTGTGGAGGTTCTCTCATCAGCAGCCAATGGGTGCTGTCAGCTGCTCACTGCTACAAGTCGTGAGTGGAAAAATATATATTCCATAATCTACCTCTTTTCTCCAGTTCACTTTTAACAGGAATGTACAGCTATGAGATCCAAACATCTAAATAACTCGGTTCTCACAGAAGACAACTGAGGAATGAGTGGGTCATTCAGAAAGGTGGGCTGACGCAGTACGAGTGGTTGTCCCCTTCTGCCAATGCTTTTCTGAATGCAGAGTACCTTCTGAAATGACAACACGGTAATCCAGCAAGTAATGTGCGCGGTCTCCTAGAAGCGGCATTAATTTGTTAAAGCTGAATTGCAGTAGAATAGGAAGAGGAATGATCTCATGCTGGTAGCAGTTTGTCTTCCAGGATGTTTGTACTGGCCGCTACACAATCCCTCATAAATTCACCACCAGCACTGGAAATAAGATCTTAGCATAGATCCCGAGAATTTGTTGCAGGACAAGAAAAGAACCCAGCATGAAAATACTGTTAAGACCCACAGCGATAGGCAGCTTTCTCACAACCGCGATGTCAGTGGCAGTAAAGTAAGTGACATTCCTTCCTTTTTCCAGTTCCATTCAAGTGAAGCTTGGGGAATACAACCTGGCAAGCACAGACGGCAGCGAGCAGACCATCAGTGCATCTAAAATCATCCGCCACTCTGGCTACAATTCCTACACACTGAACAACGATATCATGCTCATCAAACTGTCCAAAGCAGCCACACTCAACTCCTATGTCAGCACAGTTGCTCTGCCTACCAGCTGTCCGTCTGCTGGAACAACATGCCTGATCTCTGGATGGGGCAACACACTCAGCAGTGGCAGTAAGTGCTGGGTGGGAATGTACAGCGTCCTGAGCACCCTGGAGATGGTCTAAGATCTCACAGTTAAGTCCAAACAGTACAGGGTAAAGAACAGAGAAGTGCTGCACAGCAAGCAGCCGTTTCGGAGAACGATTTTGAATGATCAGTCCATGTAGGACAGCAATCAGTTAGCTGCTCTGATGGCAAGACTTCAAGATTTTTAATCTTGTTCTGTTTTGTGAAGATGGAATCATTGAAGTCATTCAAGTGCCCTTCACTAAGATGTCCACTCTTTTCCACCAGTGGTCAGAAGCGTAGGTGGAGACCAGTCCCTAATTCTCTGACCAAAACAAACCTGCACCAGAGCAGAAGGTACTTTGCCTGAGACCCAAGATTTCTTCACCGTGTCAGAGCAGTTCTTTGTTCTAAATCTGCCAGCTGAGGACTTTTCGATGCAGGGTAGAACAGAGGGCCCGCGAGTAGGATCTGTTTCATCTAAACAAATGGAATTTCAGCACAGAAGAAAAACGAGGACTGCTAAAACAGGGTGTCCGGCAATGACTTTTCTGTTAAGAAAGGAGTTTTTCCCAGGCTCTGAAATTAAATCAGATACGCCATCAATAATTTCTCTCTGTTTTCTTGTAGCTCTGTATCCAGATGTCTTGCAGTGTCTGGAAGCCCCTATACTCTCCTCAAGCCAGTGCAGCAGTGCTTACCCTGGTGAAATTACTAGTAACATGATGTGTGTTGGATACCTGAATGGAGGGAAAGATTCCTGCCAGGTAAAACAGCTGCCTCTCCAATCTGCACCTTTCCTGTCTTCTCCTAATAGAGGATGGTATCATGTGAGAAATACTCAATGGCATGTTTGAAACCGTTTTTTTAACTAGCGATGAAGGCTTAGTGTAGAGGTCGCTTATTGAATTGCTATGGCACTTGGACAGCTCAATACAAAGGGACAGATGTGATGATGAAAGAACAGGCACAATTGAGAACTGCTATGAAGCAAGGGAAAAAGAGTGCTCACCCACGTCAGAAGAGTCTACGTTGGCAGGGGAAAGCTCCACCAAGGAGGGATCTCCAGGAAGAGACCCTTCCCAGTGGCAGTCAGCCCTTAAATAAGGTCTAAGAGAGGTGCAGCCAGGCTCCATCCCTTGCAGTTGCACAGCTGAATTGCCTTCACTTGTGCTTCCAGGGCTGACCGGGTCCTTTCCCCAGGTGCTCAGTCAGTGATTCGGGCCATGACTCAACAATTTCCATACAGTTGGCAATTTTTCCACTCAGTTGATCTCTATTTATCCTTATTTATTTAAGATATGGAATGCCTCTGCCCCAATTCTCCACGTGCAGAGGGTGCTAGCTCTTGCACTTTGGGCTACTGAAAATGGAGAAGTGCTGCACCGGAGAATAAGCAATAATCACAGAGGCTGTAGCCTAGGATGCACATGTTAGGATCGGACTTGATGAGAATAAGACATCACTGTACCAATATCCAGGAAATTTGGAAAATGAACACACCTGGCAATTGCTCTGCTTGCTGCATTTGCCTGATTCTGTGGAAAAGCTTTGCAGAATCATGAGCAAGAAGAGTTTCATGAGCATCTGCCAAGAACGGCAGCCATGAAAACTAAGTAACTTACCGCTGTCTGTGATGCTTTAAAAGTACGGCATGTTAGCATCAGGTGTAGAACTGTAAGCAGAAATTGTCTTTGTGAGAAAAAGTCTCTCTCTCGAATCTCAGTCATTTCTGGGAAATATGGCTTATTGCTGATGCCGATAGCATTTGCTGAGCATCTGTATCTTTATCTGCACAGGGGGATTCCGGTGGCCCAGTAGTCTGCAATGGTCAGCTGCAGGGTATTGTTTCCTGGGGTTATGGATGTGCACAAAGAGGTTATCCCGGCGTTTACACTAAGGTTTGCAATTACGTTTCCTGGATTGAATCAACTATGTCTTCCTATTGAGACGCTCATTTTACGTGACCTGCTTTTCCTCCCCTTCATTTCCTTCTGCCTTGCAACTGGATGTACAAACCTTCACAAAAAATAAACATTTTCAGGCAGCCCATCTTTGTGCAGAGTTCCTCACATTACTTCCATGGGTTATCACATGGGGAACACAGACAACCAATATCACTGTCTATCAACCTACCTAATGTTTGTAGTGTATCTCAACTAGAAGAAGCTTGGGACAATTTTTAGCCTCAACTTCAGGAGTCCTTCAGTCAGTTATGCACAAGCATTTTGGAGTAGAAGATATTTTCCCTTTATAATCATAAAGTCAATGCTACGCATCCACGTAGAACAGCTGAAAGAGTGTGGTGAACTACAGAGGCAACATACTTGTATTACAGAAAACAGCTGCCAGCAAAACAAACACTCCCAATCACCCCCAACCCACAGTCATAGCACTGAACATTTCCTACTGCAAAATCACTGGAAGCTCTACCTGGGGAACGAAGGCAAGCTCTTGCTAGGGCTTGTTCTCTTATTGTACCAGTACTGTGACCTACCAAGGCTATTTTATCAAATTGCTGGGGCTTCTCTCCATAGCATTTTGCTCGTTGGACATGCTGGGCTTTCTGAGTTTTCCTGGAACAGTCAAAAGAACAGAGATGCTCCTGAGCTTTGGTTTTAAATTCCTGCTGCCCCAGTCAGCCTTGAGAGAGTCCATGAATAAAGTGCCAAAGTTGCCCATGGGCTGTGCAGCTGTCTCCTTGGGGGAAAAGGAAATGGAGAAAAGGAAAAAATGAGAGAAAAATCAGATGAAGAAAAGGAGAGGAGAAAAGTGGGGCACAAAGGAACAAAAGCCGTTTTCAAATGGAGAGGTTTTTGCTTAGCTCTTTCAGATGATTTATTGAGGATTTATTGCTCTTAGATAAGCAATAGGTGCCTGAGCCAGGAAAAAGTACAACATACAAACAGGATCATAGCATGGTATCCCACTGCTGTGAAAGTCCATGTTGAATTCCTTCTCAGCATCTTCCTTCATGGCTTGCTTTCTTTCCGGAAAAATCATGCTTGCCTTCAGTCTGTTTGTACCAGGAGGCAGAGTTCCTACCATGGAGCTGCTGGCAGTCGCAGGTTTTCCCTCCATGGCCAGTGTGAGTGGAGACTTACATAGCCTTGCCTGGTATTATCAGCCAAAAAGCAAATTTGTTACCTGATGTGCAATGAGCCAATTCCCACACACGTAAGAGAGATATTTCTTCTAATTTGGGCCCAGGTGCTGGAAAGTTCCTCCATGAGGAACAATCGGTTTTGAATTATCAGACCAAGACACTCTGCTTGATCAAAGTATTTTACATTTCTGTTGATTAAACACAGACAGTAGCCCCTTCTTTCTAAGCAAGGACATGTTTCTCCCTTCACGGAATTATCTAGATCTGTCTGTGTCCACAGCAGGCCCACAGGCCCAGAAAAGAAGGAAAGAGAAAAAGAGTGTCAGTGGTTCATGGGCCAGCCTGGCCCGATCTCATGACTAATGAGGTAGGGGATCCATGGACCCGCGCCCTGGCAGAGGGAAAAGGGTAAGAAGATGGGTATAACAACAGAGCAGCAGCAACGATCTGAGGAGGAACATTAGTTTACTAAATATGACATCAGAATGCAAGATAACAGAACAGAACACAATCCAATTGGAATAGAGGCCAACAAATCAAACAAAATGAGAGAGAGACAGTGTCCAAAATGAAGACCTTACTCTAAAGCTGCAGGCAAAAAGCAGCAAGGCAGCACACGCTTCTCTGCAGCGACCAAAGAAAGAGAGGCTCCCAGGAGCTCCACCTCCCTTCCTCTGGGTGCAAAGTCCTCTGGCGAATTTGCCTCCTTGTCTCCCCCTCTGAGAACCAAGCACCCAGAAACAGTGGTCCACGGAACTGGAACATTAACTCTGTAACTCCCAGTGCTTTGCATGATGTTATGATGTGGGATACTGACAACAAAAAAGTCATAAAAACAGAGCACACTCCCCTCTTAGAAGGTTCAGAAATATCCACCCGCTTTCATATGTTATCAGAGGGATGAAAATGTTGGAGGAGAGTGAAGAGGACGAGGAAGATGGGGGAAAATACATGTTTCTGTCTGTACACAGAGCGCATCCTTGACTAGGAGGGCTGGGCGTGTTGAGAAGAGTTGTTTGGAAACAGACCCTGTCCTCTGCCACTATCTACTCCATGTCTCAATGCCTCTTGTGGCAAAGAAGAAATTCCACTTTCTGGATTTGATATTCAAGACTTGATATCAAAATTGTTGAAATGTTCTTATGGGCTCTCCCTTCTTACCTGTTGGAACATCATTCATTTCACTGGTAGACCCTACCATGAAAAGGTAGCTTACAAAGTTGTTCCCTTTCTGTGCTTGCACTGGCTCTGGATGGAATGGGATTTCCCATATGGAAGCCCGTGAAGTACTGTGCTTTGCTCAGGCTGATATCACACCAAAGTTTTACCTATTGCTTGTTATCAAAGTCTGGGAAGAAAACTCTCTAACTCCGCTGTGGTGTTGGAAAGTGACATTAATTTAGCTCACCATTTGTACCGGCCAGCTTGACAAATCAAGCATGTGCTCTCGGAGTTCAGGTTCCACATTTAAACCGTTAAAACATACAGGTGCAATACGTTTCCCAGAAACATCACACATACTCATTCTTTCCCAAGCACTCATGAATACATGCTAACGTCTCTTCGAGCATGCGCAGCGAGGCTGTATGACCACCTCCTTCACCCCCTTTATTTCAGCAGAAAGGTAAATCATCGCGGAAAAAGCCGTTGCAAAGGGACGTGCCTGACGTTTGGCAATGGGGAAAATCAAGGGGAATGCTTAAAAGGAATAAAGGAGTTATCCTTCAAGGGCTTGACAAGGCTGGCTGCCCAGCTGAAGTGCCTCTTACACCAATGCACACGGCTTGGGAAACAAGCAGGAGATGCTGGAGTCTGTTGTGCCACTAGAAAGCCACAGTATAGTTGCCATCACTGAAACCTGGTGGGATGATTCGTATGTCTGGACTGTGGCTATTCAGCTGCTACCAGCTGTTCAGAAGGGACAGACAAGGAAGGAGGGGAGGTAGTGCTGCTATCTACATCATGAAAGGAATAGAATGTGAAGGCTTATCCCTAAAGTATAGTCATGAGCAAGTCAAAAGCCTATGGGTGATGCCAGAGACTGAGGCAGCAAAGGAAGCCTTGTGATCAGTGTCTACTACCGGTCACTCAATCAAGCAGAGCCTGTCAATGAGGTCTTCTGCCTCCGGCTACAGGAGGCATTGCGACTGCCAGCACTCATCCTGCTGGAGGACTTCAACCAAGGCACAATTCTTCCCGTTATCCAAACAATCTGCAGGGCTACTTTTCAGTGAATGCTGACAAGTTTAACAATATCACATGGAGAAGGGTTTGCGCTACGCTGCTCCAGCCTTCGTGTCACAGTGTATCTTGCTTTGCACAGAAATAAGTGCCCGAGTCATTGAGTAGGACATGATCTATCGTCACCGATAAGGAGTTCGCCTTAGTCCCACTACTCTGGAAGCGGCTTTTGAATTCCTCCTCAAAATCTGCCTTGGTACCCTCCACTGAACGTACAACCAGCTTCAAAGTGGCGTTCTTCCCCACTGGCAGCTTGTACCAGTACATGGTCCAGGCTCCACTCTCCTTGTGCGAACAGTTCAGAGTCAGAGAGTCTCCCAGTCGGACAACTGAGTCTGGGGTTTGCTGAAGAGCCCAGCCTGGAAAAGGAAAAAAACTGTGAGAATGGAATGGGTTCAAAGAGACACAAAGACACATGCTTGAATTACTAGATGGGATGCCAGCATGTGGAACACTGTCCCATTTCTCTGAAAGAGACATACAGGAGAAAGAAAAATATTCAAATATACTACTAATAATAGTTTATACTTTTTTTTTAATACTAGATTCACTGCCGTTGGCTGAAGTATTAAAATGTGACAGAAAAACCAAATAAGTAAATGTGAAGATCTGCAGAGTTTTTTGAGTAAGAGCCTGAGGAAAATTTCACCTCATTCATTGCTCATCCTCCCCAGGAAGCCTTGAGGAATGGAGCATTACCAACAACTGAACGCACTGTTGGAGCACCAGCAAAGGAAACAGTGAGATTTCTCAAGGGAGAACAAAATTTACTTACCTGTAGGAGCCAGGAAGGCCATAAGAACCCAGTAGGGAAACATGGGCAAAGTCTTATCTTCTTCAGCTGATCTGCCTGTGGTGACAGCACTGACCTAGAAGCTCTGATGTGTGAGGAGGAAGCCTTGAGGAAGGAGGAAATGCATGATGTTGGAGTGGGCAGGACAGCCTGAGACCGCCCACAAAGCAGTTAGTTAGAAAGCAGTCGGCTGGCTGGGAATTGTGTGAAATGCAGACAGTAGAAGGTGGCACAAAGGCTGAACAGCTGGCTTGACGTGTGTGTGTGTGTGTGTGTGTGTGTGTGTGTGTGTGTGTCTGTGTGTGTGTGTCTGTGCGCAGGCACAGGAACGTGCTGGGACTGATGGGAGCCTGAGTTTGAGACAAGGCATAGGGCTGCTTTGGGGTTTTCCTCTCTTCCTCTTGAAACAGCTGAGATCTTCACAAAGGAGTTATATTAATAAATAAATAAATAAATAAATAAAAATAATTAAAAAAAAAGCAGAGAAACAGGGCTTTGTTATTTTCTCCTACGCCCCACATCTAAGTTCCTGAAATTTCAACGATCCTGACCACACACAGTGCAGTGCTGGATCTTCTCTGTTCAGCCCTATGCTGTTCATGCCACGTTTGTGCTTTGTTCATCATCCTGCCTGCTCTGGGCTGTCAATGGCTTCAGTGTGAGAGTCATCAACTTCTTTGCAGGAGTGTAGAAGAGCACCTCCATCCTTCTACTTTCCCCCTGCTGACAGCTGGGTCTCTGACTGCAGGCTGTCTCATTCAGTAAGCACTTTGAGACTATTAAAGTGCACTGGTACTCGACACTGAGAGGAAGGGCTTCACAGGGACTGCAAACATTTGGGCGGAAGAAGTAAACAGTCAGTGCAGGTGGTGAGGGGGCATCAGTCCTGTGGGAGAGGCGAAGAAATAGTCTGAGGAGACAGCAAGTGTGACTCAGAAAAACTGTGAGGGAAGAGAAAGACACATCCTCCCTCGGCACAGGCAGGAGTGTGAGATTGGACTCCGTGAGAATTCCTCTGCTTGCACTGCATCTGTGGTTTACAAAAAGAGCGTGCATGCTCAATGTAAGCTGTGATGTGGGTGCAGTGGGGAAGCTACTGTACTCAGCCAGAAGGGTGAGGGCCTGCTATTCTGTATTTGCCATCCTGCTGCTTGCATGCACAATGGCAGATCACCTTAACACTGCACTGCTGCAGCACCTGTAGGTAATTCCAAGGAAGGAGACTGTCTTAATCACTGCACAGCTTATTGGAAGACTGAAGAAAGGCATCACAGATTAGGGTCTTGGTGTAAAACTCCCTGACTCCAACATGGTGTTAGAAAGTGGCATTCCTTTATTCCCCGTGACACATACTGGGTGACTTGACAAGCAAGCACATGCTCAGAGTCCAGGTTCTACATTTAAACAGTTAAGACATACATATGCAGTACACTGGCACACACATTCGTTCTTTTTCAAGGACTCATTCATATGTGCTGATGTCCCTCTAGGCATGCTCAGCAGCATCTAGCGTGGCCACCTACTTCTTCCACATTTTCCACCAACAGCTTAATCACTGAGACCTCTGACTAACTTTCAGCTGTCTTTCCCCAGTTTGGAAAATTCCCATTGCTTAATAAGCCAGGGTGTGCAACTTTTAAAGCAGTACATGTGGCATTCAAGATACCCTTGCACCTATTGGGTGCAGTAGATAAAAGTAATCTCTTATGTCACCTGTGCAAAATTATTGAGAACAGGACTGTTCACCCACTGGAGTAGAAATGGAAAGTTTTAGAACTATCTCTCATTGGTTTCTATTGCTAGACTTATATATTGATTCTTAAACCAACATACTAATTCCTAGTGCTGAACAAATCAACCAATATCATGGTGGAATCTTCTTTCCTTCTGGTTCATCTTCTTTGCATTTTTGTTGACACTCCATTTGATCACATTTCCCACCCTACCATGGAGGTGGTGTGATCTCCACTTTCATGTGGTCTTAGTTCAGGGTTGAAGAACGGGAGAAGAACGGCTTGAGAGCAGAGAGAGAGGAGAACGATTTGGGAGTGACACTGATCGTAATACTGTGGAGGATTTCCTGATCTTGCCCTCTAACAATAAGGAAAATATCTATCTTTAGAGTGCCAATGTGCACCAACCCTCCATGTCTCTCAGAAGTCCGACCATGAAATGGAGCAGCTTAATGTACTGGAGAGGAGTTTATGTACAGAAAGCAAGTGACTTTGAAGTGTTGTGTCCAAACTTGAGGC
>NW_024964930.1:0-3073 GCF_019238085.1 Lagopus leucura
TGCTGATACGCAGAGGTGCACAGACACTGGAATCCATGCAAATCCACGCGTGGGCACCAACACGGGTGCAGGCGTGCACTGATCGGTGCCCGTCGCACACGCGTGTGCAGCTGCTTGTGTGCACCGGTGGTGACATGCGTGATAAATGCATGTGTGGGCATCAAGGCTGCGTGCTGAGGCGTGTAACCATGCAGGGACGCTGACACGTGTGGCAAGTGCATGCACACGCGTGTGCGAGTCCATGTGTGGAGAGCAGCAGGCCATGCAGTGACATGCAGTGACACGTGTGCACAGACACCGACATGCACAGACAGCAGCAGACACAGGATTAGATGCGTGCAAGCCATGCAAGCACGCAAGGGGCAATGGCACACGCAGGCACACGCGTGCACATGCATGCAGCCACCGATGCGTATAAATCCATGCGTGGAAAACACGCAGCGACGTGGAGACCCATCCTGAAGGCAGCCTGCAGTGCAGGCAGGCAGCAAATGGTGCAGCCCTGCACCCTGGCACGCAGACGTGCAGCCCCCGGCCCCATCACTCACCACTGCAGCTGAGCAGGATGTCAGCCCGCGCGGCGCTCCTTGCGTGCAGCAGCGCGCGGCCGCGCACGTTGCAGTTGAGGCAGGCCATGGCGCAGCCCAGCTTGGCCAACGCCAACCACGTCCAGACGTAGGCAGGCACGTTGGGGAGAAAAACGGCCACCGTTTGACCCGGCTGCAAACCCAAGCGCAGGGCGAAGACGCGAGCGGCGCGGTTGCTCCTCCGTTCCACGTCCCCAAAGGTGTGCACCTCATCCTGGAACAGCAGCAGGGGGTGATGAGGTCGGCGTCGAGCGTGGCTTTGGAAAACCTGCAGCAGGGTGACGGGAGGCCGGCGGGACAAACGCCAGCGGCACCGCAGGGCTGAGCGCAATATATTCACAAAGGCTCCCAGGTCAGCCCATAGGAAGGGGAACCAGCTGCCCTGAAGCAGCAGCAGCAGCAGCAGCAGCCCGGCCACGGCTGCCACCAGCACAGCCAGCATGGTTCTGTGGGATCAAGGTCCAACCGCGCGCACCTTGCCCTGGCTGCTCTGCGATTGGATTGCAGTGCTTGTTTTCCTTTTATTTGTTTTTTTTTTTTTCTGTACCCTTTTGCTTCTTTTTTGTTGTTGTTGTTGTTCCTTTCCCAGCGGCTTGGGGGCGGCTTGCATCACTGCGTTGCTCAGCCTCACATCCACCCTCCTGCTGGGTTTCCTGGGGTTGCACCTCCTGATCCGCTATGGACACAGCACAGGTCTGGCTGCCTCCTGTCTGCCTGTCCCTCCGTCCTGCCGCCTGTCTGTCCATCTCTCCACCTACTCGCCCTATCCGTCTCTCTGTCCTCCCAGCCCCAAACCCTTCACATCGGTCCCCAGATCCTTCGCCCAGCCCCTAAATCTCCAATCTGCCCCTAAAAAGACCCGACTGACCCCCAAAACCCTTCACTTCACCCCCTAAACTTCCATTCACCCCAAAGGTTCGTCCCCAAAACCTCCAGCACCGACTTCTACACCCAGCTCCAGATTCCCCATCCAGCCCCCCCAGATCTCTCCCCATAGACCCCAAAACCCCAATTCAGACTCCAAACCTTCATCCAGCCTTCACGCAGACCCACAATCTACACCCAGACCCCCCCAAAAAGCCCCCAATCAACCCCTAAACCTCCATTCGGCCCTCCCAAAACTTCCATCCGTCTCCAAAATCTCTACCGACCCCAAAACGCTCCACTCAAGACTCCTATCCACCCCAAAAGCTTCCATTCATCCCCCAAATCCCCATTCGCCCCCTTAATCCAACATCCCTCCTCCCAGGCCTTTCCCTATCCCCCAAATCCTTCCCACAGCCCCCAAATCTCCACCCGGACCCCAAATCTCCACCCAACTCTCATCTCAACATCCAGCCCCCCAAAAAAACCCTCTGTTCAGCCCCCCCTCCAAAAAGAAAACAAACAACTCTGTTTGTATTTTCCCTCCTTGCCAAAAGGCAAACCCAACCCGATCTCTGCTGTTTAAGTGCACAAACTGGGCGTGAGCATCGGGCGAGCTGCGTCTTGAGGGGTAATTAACCTTTGTGCTAATTGAAACAAATGCCAAACGGGTTTGGGGCGACCTCAGCGCTGTGTCACCGACCTTCAGCCCAGATTTCAGCGCTGTGAAACCGCCAAAGGATTTGCAATACCCAAAACCCTGCGCCCCAGGGCTGATTCTGTTGGGCTGAGATAAAAGGGAAGGTAAAAAAAACCTTCCAGGATTGCCAGCGAGGAAGGATAAAAAAAAGGAGAGGAAGGATAAAAACCCCTCCAGCGTTTGAGTTGGAGGATAAAACTCTCCCGAAGCAGCCATCCTGCCTTGGAAAGAGGAGCAAACATTGCAGAAGCGTTGAGAAGCTCCTGTCAGCCTGACCTCAGCAGCAGGGAAGGTGATGGAGCAAATCATCTTGGATGAGATGGCACGGCGTGTGCGCAGTGTGCAGGGGATCAGGGCCCAGCCAGCACGGGTTGGTGAAAGGCAGGTTGTGCCTGACCAACCTCATCTCTCCTTCTACGACTGGGTGACCAGGCTGGTCGATGAGGCTGCTGATGTTTCTACCTAGATTTCAGCAAAGCCTTTGACACGGTGCCTCGCAGGCTTCTTCTGGGGAAACTGGCTGCCTGTGGTCTGAACAGAGAGACACTGCTTGGGGTAAGGAACTGGCTACAGGGCCGTGCTCAGTGGGTGGAGGTCAATGGGGTGAAGCCCAGCTGGAGACCCGTTTCAAGTAGTGCCCCCAGGGGTTGGTGCTGGGCCCATCTTGTTTAATATCTTCATTGACAACTTAGATGAAGGGATTGAGTGCACCCTGAGTAAGTTTGCAGATGACACCAAGCTGGGAGGTGGTGTGGATCTGCCTGAGGGTAGGGAGGCCCTGCAGAGGGATTTAGACAGGCTGGAGTGCTGGGCTGAGGTGAATGGGATGAGGTTCAACAAGGCCGAGTGTCAGGTCCTGCACTCCATCCACCTGGCTGGATGAAGGTTTGGAGTCTGAATTGGGGTTTTGGGGTCTGGGGGG
>NW_024964931.1:0-6432 GCF_019238085.1 Lagopus leucura
AGCTGTGCATTTTAACTATCTATAGGCCCAAGCAAATGACTGTTTCCTTACATGGACATCACTTTGTGGAGCATGAGTGAATGACAATTTGAAAAGAGAGAGTAAAACTTCAAAAATGTCATTATTTTCCTTCATTTTCCAGCAAAACGGTGAGAAAGAAACATCTGTCTCAGTTTTGCAATAGTACCATCAACTTGCCCATTTGGAGTAATCCATTCCATGGCTGAAAATTTGATCTACAAAGCAGAAATTGGGTGGCAGTGGGAGAAGGAACATAAAATGTTTATTTTGCACTTCATCAGAGAACTTGGCTAAAAAGCAGATTATCAAAGAGGAATTATAGAAAGTCCTGGAATATTCTTACCCTATCACTTGCTTTTCTTCCCATTGCATCCTAGATGGTGCCATTGATGGAGAGCCCTGGAGGGACACCACTTTTGACTGGCCTCCACCAGCATACAGAACTGTTGACCACAACCCTCTGGCTCTAACCATTCAACCAGTGCCTTATCCATTGAAGAGTACAGCCTTCAAATTCCTGTATTTACAGTTTAGAGATAAGAATGTGGTGTCGAACCTTATCAAAGGCCCTGCACAAGTTCAGTTACATTAGTTGCCCTTCCTATGTCTCCTGATGCCATCACTCTATCGTAGAAAGCCACCAGAAAGGTCAGGCACAATCTGCCCTTAATGAAGCCATGCTGACTGGGATCACCTCTTTTTCTTGCATGCACGTGCAACTTGGCTTCCAGTAGGATCTGTTCCATGATCTTCCCAAGCACAGAGCTGAGGTTCACAGGTATGTAGTTCTCTGGGTCTTCCTTTCTTCCTTTCTTGAGTGTTTCCATTTGTCTGGTCACCAGGTACTTTGCCTGACAGCCATGACCTTTTCAATATGATAGAGAGAGGCTTGGCAGCCATTTCTGCCAGAACTCTACAATGCATGTCATCTGGCCCCATGGATATGTATACATTCAATCTCATCAGGTGGCCTTGACGTTGCTCTTTGCTTACTTTTGAATGGATTTTGCTCCCCCAGCTTGCATCTAGAGAATGAAGAACATGAGAAACGTAGGAAGCCTGATGTCAGTGAAGACTGAGTCTAGGGAATGGAAGACTTTCCCTTGGCCTAGCAGTATATGATCAGAGGCCATCTAGCCAAATTAGTGCATACAATGGACCCCAATGGGATGCAGTCATATGTGCTGAGGAAGCTGGCAGTAGTGATTGCTGAATCACTCTCCATCACCTTTGAAAGGTCTTGGAAAACAGGAGAAGTACCTGAAGACTGGAAGAAAGCCATGTCATTCCAGTCTTCAGAAATGGCAAGAAGAATGATCCATGAAACTACAGCCCAGTCAGCCTCACTTCACCCCAGAAAAGGTGATGGAACAACTTGTTCTGGATGTGATCTCCAAGCAATTGGAAGAGAAGAAGGTTATCAGGAGTTGTCAACATAGATTCACAAAAGGGAAGTCATGTGCTTGACCAATCCGGTAGCTTTCTATGATGTCATCATTGGCTGGATAGATGAGAGGAGAGCAGTGGATGCTGCATATCTTGTCTCCAGCAAGGCGTTTGATGCTGTTTCCCACAACATCCTTGTAATGAAGCTTAGAAAGGGTGGAATATATGAGTGAATGGTGGGGTGCGTGGATAACTGGCTGGCTGGTAGAGCTCAGAGCATTGTGATCAATGGTGCAGAGTCTGGTTGGAGGCCTGTAACTAGTGGTGTTCTCCAGGGCTCAGTGCTGGCTCCAGTCTTGTTCAACATCTTCATCAACAGAAGGGATGAATGGATAGAGTCCACTCTCAGCAAGTTTGCTAATAATACAAAGCTGGGAGGATTGGCAGACACACCTGAAGGCTGTGCTGCCATTAAGCAAGATCTGGACAGACTGTTGAGATATAACAAAAGCAAGTGTAGAGTCTTGAACCTGGGGAGGAATAACCACATGAATCAGCACACATTAGAGGATGACTTGCTGAGAGAAGCATCCTTCTACAGAGAAGGATGTGGGTGTTCTGGTGGACAGCAGGTAGCCCATGAGCCAGCAGTGTGCATGTGTAGCCAAGAACATGTGACAAAATGACAAAGCACTAGAACAGGCTGCTCAGACAGGTTGTGGAGTCTCCTTCTTTGGAGATATTCAAGACCCATCTGTACACCTACCTGTGTGACCTACTGTAGGGAACCTGCTTTAGCTGGTACCACAGCCAGGGATGTTGCTACTTGGACCATGGGACTCTCTTTGAGAAACTGAGTCTACTAGGGTGAAATTGTCCACCACTGCATAGTTTGTTATTGTTCTTAAGGTGCTCAGCAACATATATATTAACTGTTACTTAACTAACTGCTTAACTAACTGCTGCAACTCTGAAATCCCTTAAGACTTCTGTTACCACAGAACTGAAGAAAATTTACTTAATTCCAATCAACCAACTGTTGAAAACAAAATGATGAACTGATATCTTCACTCAGCTTTCTTTTGCAGGAGAGAACATCCAGGCTTAATATGAATTAAATAAATAATGTTTATTCCTCCTTTAAAGTGTACTGCCAAATCGATGGTGCATTATTTATGAGAAAAATCAAAATAGTGGCAGACTGAATACTGAATTTTTGTTATTATACATACATATATATATATATAAACAAATTATCTACAAAATTCCTGAATTTTGAGAGACTTTAACAATAATATCTAAGGCTTTCTGCATGGATATAGACAAAATTTTGTTGGGCATTTCCATAAAATATTATCAAATAATATCACTAAAAATCTTCTTAAAAAACTTCCAAATTCTTGCAAGATTGATTTTTTTAAAATCAGTACATTGACACAAAGACTTACAAGAATGAGTAAGTCCTAATCAGTTGCAATAAATCCATAATTCCCTACCAACTTGAGTCAAAATATGCATTTTAATTTATAAGAAATGTGTACAGCAGAGCAGCTGATAAGCTTAGAAACATTTCTGTTCATACTTTAGATAGATTGTTCCTATATTCAATTCTTTAAATGATTATAAACATCTTCCATGAACGAGATTAGATGATAATGTGTTTGACTTTACGAAGGGGATGTAGTAAAAAGGATAACTCTTTCCCGAGAAGTTCTAGTATTCCTGTATATGGTATTTTTGAAGTGTATGCAGTCAGCATTTGAGGAAAATAAAGACCACACCAAGAAAACTCCATGTTGTTTATATATTTTTAGTTCATATAAGTGTATATGTTAAAATAAGCAAGGCTAGCTGGTAAAGGCAGACTTGGTAGTCCACACTGAAAGGTTTTTCCCTCAATTTATCGAATAGCATGAAAATGCTGCATCAAACGTCTTCATGGTAAAGGCAATTAGTTTCTTGCAACCACTATTAATGTCTTGGGGTAGACAAGTTAAAGATACAACTGACTTTTATTTCCAGCACAGAATGGCACAGACGCAGGAGAACATATCTTTAATCACTTTGCACTGAAAAAACCATAAACTACCATCATCATAAAACTATTTTTCAGCAGTGAAGATGAAGTTTGAATGTGGTAATTTGTCTTTTCTGTCTTTTAAGATCTCATCAAAAAAGTTTCTTGCTGTTTATCTTTAAATAATGCAGTTGTGGAGTAGAATCATATATCATGTTCATTTCATTTAGAGTGATTTATAACCTGAGGTGAAAATTAAATAAAGATGTTCTGCATTTAACACATAATGATACTGCTTTTATTTTTTGCACGAACTATTTTTTACTTCAAATAGGCTGAATTAATTTTGATTTTCCACATTAATGATCTGTTAAAACAGCCATCATGGTTGTTATTCAGAGGAAGTTGTTTTTTTTTTTTTTTCCAGATGAGACTGTCCATACAGATTTACTACAATTCTGTTTGTTTGTTCACTTTCCAAGTTGATATTTTAAGGTTATCTTTATAACAAAACTGAACTGGCTTTTTTTTTCTTCTTTTTTTGAATACTAAAGGAATTATATTATCTGAAACACACGGAAAAACCATCTGAAATGACACTGATTTTTTTTTTTCATTGTGAACATTCTGCAGCAACGTTTATACTTAAAGAGTTATCTTTCTTTAGACGAGGAGCCATCTCAGAAGGATCTGACCTATACTCATTACTTTTGTCCCATTTCAGTTTTTTTCTATCAGCTCACCCAGTGCTTCAGGACTTCAGCCAACCTTTATTAGAGATCCAGCTTTAATACAGGACAGATAATTTCATACCTTTTGCCTTACAGGCTTTTATCTCTGAATCCCAGGATCCTGGACAGCAATAAAATGACACAGTTAATGTATTTATTTTAGGTGAATTTCTGCATGTTTGTGCCCAGCAAAGGATTCTGAGTTCTCTTTTGTTCTTCTGCCATATTAATAGCAGAAAGGACAGTCACAGGTTCCTTTCCTGATTTTCTTTTTCCCTTGTCCCAGACTGTATCCCTACATTAAGTTTGCATCCTACAATTCTTCCTAGTAACTAAGGAGTCACTGCAATTCTAACTCCAGGATACTTCCAAAAAGTAAAACAAATTAAAACTAAATATTAATTGTATTTAAGGTTCTGTTAAAGCAGAAATAAATACTTGTACATAAGAGTTGGAGTAGGTTGGACATTGTTGCAATTTTTTGTAATGTCGTGTTTTGAGGTGGCTTGTTTGCTTCTTTTGAATAGGAGCTGTAATGTTTTCAGCTAAAAAGCATAATCTGGTATCTACCAGATTGATCCAAAAAGTATGGTAGGCCATCTCAGGAGCCAATTAATAGTATGATTCCATCTTATATTATAACGTTTCTCTACTTACTGAAGCAATTTATTGTAAGAATTATTCATCTCTCACTTAACAATAACTGAAAGATTGAGAAAGAGGAAAGAGAATAATGTTTGCAATAACCAGCTAGATTTTCTTTGTCAGAATGAGATTTTGACCTACCTGAGACCTGCAATGACACCAAAATAGTGCTAAGGAGTCTCCTCCCAAGGAATGGGAGCTTCACTGTTTGAGACAGAATATTAATCCCTAGAAGTTGCTTCAAAGGTTTCAAAGGTTTCAAAATCCAAAATATTTTGTAAGCATCCTGTATACAAACTTTGTGCATATCTGTGAGTATCTTCAGTTCTTATTGTCTGCTAATAAGGGAATAAGGTGGAAAAAGAAGACTTAACAGAACAAAATTTCTGCCACATCACACATCTACTGTACTGCTTTGGGCAATGCCCATGTACCCAAGAAAACACTTGAGAAAGCTCCTAAGAATGCTTCTGAGACCACAGAAAACCTTCTCAGTCCAGGAATTTAAGGAGTCAATATTGCTTTCAAACTAATGTACTATCTATAAATTATGCTCTGTCAAATAAACAGACCATCAATAGTAATTGTTAAAAGATAACAATAAACCAAGTTCACCATGTCTGGGTGAAAAACGACAACAAAGAAGAAATAGTACACTGAGACATGGCAAGATAAAAGCAGTTGTTAGTGTTGATAAGGAGTACTAAACTCACTGAATTAGTCTTTCTCAGTGTCATATTTTGTCACAAAAGGAATATAAAGGGGAAGACCTCTTTTGGTCATTAACTCTAGGACTTGAAAAGCAAGTCTCAGATAAATAAGCAGCCACTGAGTTCCCTCCTAATTTGCAAAGTCTGTATACGAATATGTACAGATACACTTAGAATGGTGAAATTACAGAATCTTGGAGGTTGGAAGGGACGCATAAGGGTCACTGAGTCCAACCCCTGGCTTCACACAGGAAGACTCAAACCCAGAAACTGCTTGAGAGCAGTGCCCAAACGGTGCCACTGCCCTGTGGAGCTGTGCCATGCCCACCGCCCTCTGGCGCAGACCCTTTCCCTCACCCCAGCTGCCCTCCCCTGACACAACTCCATCCGTTCCCTCGGGCTCTGTCGCTGTCACAGAGCAGAGCTCAGTGCTGCCCTCCACTCCCTGTGAGGAGCTGCAGCCACCATCAGGCTTCCCCTCAGCTCCTCTGCTCTGCGCTGAAAGCATGAATATAATCTTTATTTTATTTTATTCTGTTTCTTTATTTTATTTTCCTAGAACCTGCTCTTTCCTCACTTATTGAGTCCCACATTAAGTTGCTTCAGTACACTGGGCAGAGAAGGCCTGTCACATCCTTTTGTTGCACCAACTGAGAAGGAATGCCTGCCATGCAGCCCAACCCCACCAGGCTGAGGGCATTCTGATATGACCTGGCCATGGCTGTGTGCTTTATGGTGCTTTATGTGCAGAAAGAAAGTAATGAATTTAATAGGTGGCAAATATACAACATTTCACTTAATTTATAGTACAGTAGCTACCCATCAACAATAAACTCAGCAGCCAATTTTAAGTATTTCAGCTAAAACACAGTCCAACTAAAATATGTAGGACTGATGACACTGACAAGAAATTGAATTTATA
>NW_024964932.1:0-1689 GCF_019238085.1 Lagopus leucura
GGCGCGGAGGATAACAGATATGAAGTAGAATTGTCCCAACCCCCCCCTGCAGAGATCAGAGCACCCATAGGGACCCACAGGAGACATAAGGACCCATGGGACCCATAGGGACCTATAGGAGACAAAGGGACCCACGGACACCCGTAGGGACCTATAGAGATCTGTAGGAAACTGAGAGACTCACAGGACCCATAGGGACCTATAGGAGACACAGGGCCTTACAAACATCCATAACGACCTACACAAGACATTGAAAGACATACAGAGCCACAGAGACCCATAGGGACCCACAAGAACCTACTGGAGACACAAGGACCCATGGGACCCATAGAGACCTATAGGAGACACAAGGACCCATGGGACCCATAGAGACCTATAGGAGACACAGGGACCCGCAGAGACCCATAGGGACCCATAGGAGACACAGGGACCCATAAGGACCTATAGGGACCTACTGAGGTCTGTAGGAAACTTACGCAGTCATGGGACCCATGTGGACCTATGGGAGATGTAAAGACCCATAGAGAGCCACAGAGACCCACAGGCACCTATAGGAGACACAGAGATCCATAGGGCTGTATAGGAACATAAAGTAAGACACAGGAACCCAGAGACCCATAGGGATCTACAGAAATCTATAGGAGACACAGGAATCCAAGGGATCCATAGGACGCCATAGGAAACATAGAAATCCATCGGACCCATAGAGGCCTACAGAACACATAAAAACCCATAAGACCCATAGGAACCCACAGGGACCTATAGGAGACTTTGGGCCTTTTAACTGCTAAGATTTGTATAGTGCTGCTGGGAAGCCATGGGGCTGATGGGGGCCCATAGGGCAGTTAGGGGGCCATAGGGGGCAATTAGGGGCTGATGGGGGCCCATATAAAGCAGTTAGGGGCCCATATAGGGCAGTTAGGGGCCACATAAGGCAGTCAGGGGGCCACAGAGGGCAGTTAGAAGCCCATAAAGGACAGTTAGGGGGCCCATCGGGCTGATTGGGGCCCATATAGAGCAGCTAGGGGCCCATAGAGGGCAGATGGGGGGCATATAGGGCAGTCAGGGAGCCCATGGGGATGATGGGGGCCCATATAGGGTAGGTAGGGGCCCATATAGGGCAGTCAGAGGGCCATAAAGAGCTGATGACGGACCATATAGAGCAGCTAGGGGCAATATAGAACACTTAGGGGGCCCATGGAGCTGCTTTAGGGCCCGAGGAGTCCCACAGAGCTTGCTCCCTCATCCCAAACCCCCTGAGAACCACCACGAGGGGCTACCTTCCCCCCCACACCTCGTTTCTCCCCACTCACCGCTATGGGGCGAAGTGAAACAAGAGATACGAACCCTTCTACCACCACGGGGCACCACGGGGCACCTATAGGGCGGCTATAGGGCGGCTATAGGGCGGCTATGGGGCAGACGCGCGCTGTGGGGCGGACCCAGCCTCGGCTCTCCACAGCGAAGGGCGCGGCCTCACCGCCTTCCCGCCCTCCGCTCTCTCAGCCAATCAACGCCCGTCTGCCTTCGCGCCCGACGCCATCGCCACGCGCATAGCCGTTAGCTCCGCCCCCCGCCCGCATGGCGCATGTGCGCGGCCATGACGTCACATCAGCCTCAGCGCGCCTGCGCGGATAGGCTGGGCGAAGATTTGCGCACGCGCAGTGCGCCCGGCTTGCCGCTGGGTTT
>NW_024964933.1:0-1850 GCF_019238085.1 Lagopus leucura
CACTGGATGCCGTGGTGGCCGCCATATTGGATGCTGCACTGGATGCCAAGTTGGTCGCCATATTGGATGCCACGTTGGTCGCCATATTGGATGCTGCACTGGATGCCATGTTGGTCGCCATATTGGACGCCACGTTGGTCGCCATATTGGATGCCATGTTGGTTGCCATGCTGGCCGCCATATTGGATGCCACGTTAGCCGCCATGCTGGCCACCATATTGGATGCCACGCTGGTTGCCATGCTGGCCGCCATATTGGATGCCATGTTGGCTGCCGCCATGTTGGCTGCCAGGGCCACGCGGGCGGCGTCGGGCCCCAGCGACGCGGGTGACGCGGCCATGGGGACGGGCGACGCGGGCAGCGGTCGCGGCGTCACTTTGCCGTGCATCGCCGAAGCCACCGGGGAGGAAGGCAAACCCAGCAGCTTGGCGGCCGCCAGTGCCCTCGGCAGGCCTGGAGGCGGCGGCGGCGGCGTCATCATTTTCGGTGCGGGTTTGGGGATGAGCGGGGAAGGTTTGGCGGCCGGGAGGTGCGTCACCATCTGCGCCGTCACCATCTGCGCCATCACCACCTGCGCCGTCACCATCTGCGGCGTCACCGCCATCAGCGGCACGGGTTTGGGGAGGGCGGGCGGCGCGGATTTGGGGCTGGGGGACGGCGAGGCATCGTGGCCGGGCGCCGCCGCTCTGGGCTGCGGTTTGGTGTCGGCGCTGGAGCTGCTCTGCGGGGTGAGCGGTGCTTTGTGCGGCTCGCCGGCGGCGTTGGGGGTGGCGGCTCTGTTGTCAGACGGCGCTTTGGGGGCGGTTGGCGGCGCTGCGGTGTCCGTGGCGGCCTTGGGGACGGGCTGCTGCGGCGTCAGCTGCGCGGCGTTGGCCTTAGGGATGATGGGCTGCGGCGGCGCCGGTTTGGTGTCGGCAGTGCTCTTAGGGACGGCCTGCTGCGGCGCTGCCACCGGGGCGGCCCTGGGGACGGCTTGGTGCGGCGCTGCCACCGGCACGCTGTTGGGGGCGGCTTTGGGGCCGGGCTGCTGCGCCGGTGCCGTCAGCGGGGCGGCGTTGGCCCTGTGCGCAGGCTGCTGTGATGGCGGTGTGAGCGGCGCGGTGCTGGCGGTGGCCTTGGGGACGCCCTGCGGTGTCACCGTGACGCTGCTGGCTCTGGGGCTGCCGTGCGGCAGCGGCGCGGTGCCGGTTTTGGTGCCGCCGCTCTGCGTTGGTTCCGTTGGCGGCTTCACGTCGGTGCCGGTCGTGGTGACGATGGGCGCTGCGGCTTTGGGCAGCGGCTGCTGCGGCAGCGCCGGTTTCGTTTCGGTTGTCAGCGGTTTGACATCGGCGGCGCCTTTGGGGGCGCTCTGTGCCGCCGCCGTCACCGGTTTGGCCTCACCGGTGACTTTGGTGACCGTCGGGGTCGGCGCCGTCACTTTGGCCTCGGCGCTGGGTTTGGTGGCCGTCGGTGACGCCGTCGTCGCCACTTTCACATCAGTTGTGCCGGGAGCAGCGGGAGATGCTGCTGTTGCCGGTTTGGCCTCGGCGCTGGGTTTGGTGACGGCGGGGGCTGCCGTGGTCGCCGGTTTGGCCTCTTTGGTGACGGTGGGTGACGCCGCCGTCGCCGGTTTGGGCTCAGTGGTTGCGCAGGGTGCAGCCGGTGCTGCTGTCGGGACCGGCTTGGCTTCGGCGCCGCCTTTGGGGACGGTGGGGGACGCGGCGCTCGGCGCCTTGGCCTCGGTGCCGCCTTTGGGGACGTCCGGTGCGGCCGCTTTGCCGTCGGCGCCGCTCTTGGGGACGGCTGGCAGCGCAGCGTCGCCTTTGGGTGCCCCCGCAGCAGCCTGGCTCTGAGGAGGGGTCCCGGCCGCC
>NW_024964934.1:0-1204 GCF_019238085.1 Lagopus leucura
GATCACAGTTATTTGCAATTTTCCCCTTTCAGATAGCATTATTTCACAACTGTCAGTCTTAATTTTCTGGTCTGTTTATAGAATCATAGAATCATAGAATCACTAAGGTTGGAAAAGACCTAAAAGATCACCCAGTCCAACCGTTCACCTATTCCCAATAGCTCCTACTAAACCATGTCCCTCAACACAACATCCAGTCTTTCCTTGAACACCCCCAGGGTCGGTGATTCCACCACCTCCCTGGGCAGTCCATTCCAGTGCCTGACCACCCTTTCTGAAAAGTAATACTTCCTCATGTCCAGCCTGAATCTCCTCTGCCGTAGCTTGAAACCATTCCCCCTGGTCCTATCACTAATGACACGAGAGAAGAGGCCGACCCCCAGCTCACTACAACCTCCCTTCAGGAAGTTATAGAGAGCAATAAGGTCTCCCCTGAGCCTCCTCTTCTCCAGGCTGAACATTCCCAGCTCCTTCAGCCTCTCCTCATATGGCCTGTGTTCCAGACCCCTCACCAGCTTTGTTGCCCTTCTTTGAACACGTTCCAGGGCCTCAATATCTTTCTTGCAGTGAGGGGCCCAAAACTGGACACAGTACTCGAGGTGCGGCCTCACGAGTGCTGAATATAGGGGAACAATCACCTCTCTGCTCCTGCTTGCAACACTGTTTCTGATGCAAGCCAGGATGCCATTGGCCTTCTTGGCCACCTGGGCACACTGTCGGCTCATGTTCAGCCGAGCATCAATCAATACCCCCAGGTCCATTTCCTCTACGCAGTCCTCCAGCCACACCGCCCCAAGCCTGTAGCGTCGCCTGGGGTTGTTGTGGCCGAAGTGCAGGACCCGGCATTTGGCCTTGTTGAAACTCATCCCATTGGCTCCAGCCCAGCTCTCCAGCCTGTCCAGATCCCTCTGTAGGGCCTCGCTACCCCCAGGCAGATCCACACTTCCAGCCAATTTGGTGTCATCTGCGAATTTACTGAGGGTGCACTCGATGCCCTCATCGAGGTCATCAATAAAGATATTGAAGAGGACAGGCCCCAGCACCGACCCCTGCGGAACACCACTCACGACCGGTCGCCAGCTGGATTTAACTCCATTCACCACCACTCTCTGTGCCCGGCCCTCCAGCCAGCTCCTTACCCAGCCAAGAGTGTAAGAGTTTAGGGACTGAAGTGTTGCTTTTTATATATAGTTTTGAAGCTTGA
>NW_024964935.1:0-924 GCF_019238085.1 Lagopus leucura
GTGGGATCACCCATGGGTGGGGGTCTGGGGGAGGTGGGATCACCCATAAGTGTGGGTCTGGGGGAGGTGGTCCCACCCACAGCAACTCGTCCCCACATGGGGGTCCCACACACGTGTGTGGGGTCAGATGAGGTGGTCCCTATGGGTGTGGGCGCGAGGATCCCACAGGGGGACACGTGCTGGGGGGGGGGGGACGCCGCCACCCATGGGAGACGTGGGGGAGGTGGGCGCAGACCCGCAGCTCCAGCTCCGCGCTTCCATGCAGGCGCCCCCAGCCATGGGCACAGAGTGGGACCAGGCGACCCCAGCAGCAGCCTGCGGTGCGGCGCTCCCCCAGGTGGCGATGGGCGCTGCTGAGGCGATCCCATGGGTGCTGGCGCCCTTTGGGGCGGCTTTCCCATACAGGGGATGGGGCGAGAGCCCCCAAATATCCGCGTCCTGCAGCCAGGTTCTCCCAGGGGTGGGAAGGGATGGGGGTGAGGCCCCATAAACAGCCGCACCTTCCTTTGAGCTTCTCCCGCAGGCGGAGGCGGATTCAGTCGAGGTCCCATGGGTGCTCACAGCCTTTGGGGCGGCGATGGATCGAGCTGGGACCCCACAGCCAGCCGCGTCGTCCGCTAAGGTCCCCCCACGTGTGGGGATGGATTCCCATAAGGGGATCCCACGGGCGGCTGCATCCTCTGGGGAGGGGGTCCCATAGGTGGGGGTGGATTGGGGCGGGGTCCCATGGGTGCCCAGGTCCTCCATCGGGGTGCTCCCATAGGTGCGGATGGATCCATGGGTGGTGCCATAGGTGGAAACGTCCCGTGAGGAGCTGCTCCCATCGCTGGGGAGGGGGTCGGTTGTGGTCCCACGTGAGGTGGCCCCACGGGCGGCCGCATCCTTTGGGGAGGGGTCCCCACAGCCGGGGGTGCATTGGGGTGA
>NW_024964935.1:934-4460 GCF_019238085.1 Lagopus leucura
CCCCACGTGGGGCGGCCCCATGGGCGCTCGCACCCTTTGGGGAGCCGTTCCCATAGGCAGGGATGCATTGGGGTGGGGTCCCATGGGTGCCAAGGTCCTCCATGGAGGTTCCCCCATCCGTGGGGCTGGATTCAGCGGAGCGGATCCCACAGGCGGCCGCATCCTCGGCTGAGGTTCTCCCACTCGTGGGGCCGGATTCGGCTGCGCCGGCCCCACACAAACCGGCCCCATAGGAGGTCGCATCCTCGGCACAGGTTCTCCCACACGCGGCGATGGATTCGGCTGCGCTGACCCCACAGCATTCGACCCCACGGGCGCTTTGGGAGCTCGGCCCAAACGCAGTGCTGGATCCAATGGGTCCGGCCCCACGGGCGGCCGCAGGCTTTGGCGAGGTTCTGCCATCCGAGGCGACGGATCGGGCCGAGACCCCCCAGGACCCCACGGCCTGCAATGAGACGCCGGACCCCCCGCTCCCCTCCACGTCCCCACATTGGGACCCGTCACGGCGCCCGGCCCCACGGCGCGTCCCCTCGATGGCGCCCTGCAGGTCCCACACGCACATCTGGGCCCGCACCAGGCTGGCCCAGAAGACATCTGTGGGGGGTGGGTTGGGGGCTCCGGGGGTCCCCGCAGGCGATGCCGCGTCGGAGAAGACGATGGCGTCCTGTGCTGCGGGGATGGGGGGGCGGCCCCCGGGCTGCTCCATGGTGGCAGCGCTACGGCAGCCCCATGGCCGTGGGTCGGGCCTGGAGGGTGGGAGAGGAGAGCGATAAGGGAAGGATGGAAGCTACGGGGCCGGCGCCCTATGGGGTGTGGGGAGCCCCATCGCGTGCCCCACGCCGTCACCGCGTCACCAGTCGGTGGCTTCCGGCCCCGCTGCTGGGGCAGGAAAGGGGGAGGGGAAGGAGGAAACCCAGCACCCCCCCTCCACCCCATATTGCTCCCCATGCTGCGCCCCACACCCTGCCCCACATCTGCCCTATGAGCTCAGCCCCATAGCAGATGCCCAAAGCTACTGCGAACCGTGGGGCAGGGGGGCACACGTGGGTCACCCCCCCCCCCTCCTCCTCCCCCATACGGACACAGCGTCCCCACAGCCAGCCCTACACCCACGGGGGGAGGGGGGTGCCCAACATGTGGGGCAGGGAAGCACTGCGCCCCCCAAGTGGGAGCTTCCGGGGTGCGGGGGGGCGAAAGGGGGGGAGTTGGGGGTGTAAATCCCACGGGGGGGGCGCACACGTGTGGGGCTTCCTGCGTGGGCTGGGGGGCACGGCGGGTGGGTGTCCCTCCCCCCCCCCAAAGCCACGGGGAAAGGGGGGAGCATAGGGGAGCGGCCGTGGGGTGAGGGCGCCGTGGGGTGGGGGGCTCCAACGAGCGGGCGGGGGTCCCATGTTGGGGGGTTCGGAGCTCCCACCCCCCTCCCCGCGCTCCCCCTCCCCGCTCCCCCCTCCCCTTACCGGCACCGCCGGCGCGCGCCGAGGGGCGTGGCCAGGCTAAGCCCCTCCCCTTCCTCTCTACGCCCATCGTAGGGGCGTGGCTTCCGCGGGACCCACTTATCCTGCCAATCAGGAGAGGCCACGCCCCTTCTCACCTTATTCCCCGCCCCACCAGCGTTCCTATTGGCCTCTATTAACCGGAAAAAAAGTCCATCAACCGGAAGAGGAAATTCCATTAACCGGAAGAGGAAATTGCGGGACGGTGCCGCTTCCGCAATGAGAGACGTAGCGGGGCGGGGAGCGTCTCGTACCGGGGGGGGGGGGGGGGGGGCGAATCACAGAGCGGCCTCTCCTGGAGCCGCGGTGCGTCCGTGCTCGGCGCGGGGCGGCTGGGCCGGATGGCCCCCAACCAGAGCCCGCCCCATAACCGCACACACGCAGACACTGCGGGCAGCGCCTTTATTTCTATGGGGAGGGCCTTCCCCCCCCCCCCCCCCCCACGGCCGCCCCCCCCTCACTGGCGCCGCAGGTAGAACGAGGTGATGGAGCCCGGGGCGGCACGCGGCGCCAGGCCCAGCTCCCGGTCGGACTGCTGGGCCGTGCTCAGGAAGTGCCCCGGGAACGCGGCGGCCTCGAAGGTGTGCGTGGTGCCTCCGAAGGTCTTGTAGAAGGTGTAGGGAACGGCCGCGTCCTCCGAGGCGAACAGATCCAACAGCTTCACCTCCTGCGGGGGTGGAAAGTGTGGGGACCTCCGGATGGGGCCGCCCCATAGAGCCCCACATCCAGGGGGCATTGACCCATAGAGCCCCACATCCAGGGGACACTGACCCATAGAACCCCAAATCCAAGGGTCACTGCCCCATAGAGCCCCACATCCAGGGGGCATTGACCCATAGAACTCAACATCTGGGGTCACTGCCCCACAGAACCCCGCCTTCATGTGCCACCATCTTGGTTCGATGCCCACCCAAGGGACTCCACCCTCCAGGTGCCACCACCCAGAGGTGCCCCCACTCGTGTGTCTCCACCCCCCCAAGTCCTCAGGACGTCCGGCTTCGGGTTGCCAACATCTCATGGGTGCCACCACAACGGGGTGCCCATCTGGGGGTGTCCCACCATGGGATGCCCACCCTTGGGTGCCCCACCACACGATGTCCCACCACAGGACGTCCCAACTTGGGGTGTCTCATCACTGGATGTCCAACCATGGAGTGTCCCACCTCAGGATGTCCCACCATGTTATGTCCAGCCATGGCATCTCCCACCACAGGACGGCCATCTTGGGGTGTCCCACCATGGGATGCCCACCCTGGGGTGCCCCACCACAGGATGTACCATCTTGGGGTGTCCCATTCTGGGGTGTCTGGCCGTGCCGTGTCCCATCATACGATGTCCCATCTTGGGATGTCCAGCCATGCTGTGTCCTCCATGGGGTGTCCCACCTTGGGACATCCACCTCAGGGTGTCCCACCACACAATGTCCCACCATGGGATGCCCACCCTGGGGTGCCCACCTCAGGATGTCCCACCATGGGATGTCCAGCCATGGCATCTCCCACCACAGGACAGCCATCTTGGGGTGTCCCACCATGGGATGCCCACCACACGATGTCCCACTGTGGGACATCCAGCCATGCCGTATCCTCCATGGGATGCCCACCTTTGAGTGCCCCACCTCAGGGTGTCCCACCAAGGGACGTCCAGCCATGCCGTGTCCCACCACACGATGTCCCAACTTGGGGTCTCCC
The DNA here is from genome assembly GCF_019238085.1 of Lagopus leucura. Lineage (NCBI taxonomy): Eukaryota > Metazoa > Chordata > Aves > Galliformes > Phasianidae > Lagopus > Lagopus leucura. The sequence continues at coordinate 4,119 of NW_024964935.1, forward strand.
ACCATGGGATGCCCACCCTGGGATGCTTCACCACACAATGTCCCACCATGGGATGCCCACCTTTGGGTGCCCCACCTCAGGATGACCCACCATGGGACGTCCAGCCATGCTGTGTCCCACCACACAATGTCCCATCACGGGATGCCCACCTTTGGGTGTCTCACCATGGGATGCCCACCCTGGGGTGCCCACCTCAGGATGTCCCACTGTGGGACATCCAGCCATGCCGTGTCCTCCACGGGGTGCCCACCCTTGGGTGCCCCACCTCAGGGTGTCCCACCAAGGGATGTCCAGCCATGCCGTGTCCCACCACACGATGTCCCAACTTGGGGTGTCCCACCA